>NC_052509.1:62354589-62467848 GCF_014356525.2 Nilaparvata lugens
CTGACTGACTGACTGACTCACTCACTCACTCACTCCCATAACTAAAAAATCTACCGGACCAAAACGTTCAAATTTGGTAGGTATGTTCAGTTGGCTCTTTAGTGGCGCACTAAGAATCTTTTGGCAATATTTTAACTCTAAGGGTTTTTTTTAAGGGTTTAAAGTTCGTCTTTTAGCATGTATATTCTTCTTCTCCCAATCTCTTAATTATAATTGAAATTTCCATATCATATGTTACTATAGAACTATAATCTAGATAGAGTACCTCTTCGAAACAGTTGTTAACTGGCAACTAAATTAATAATTTGTCAGGTTGGCATTAATTGAGTTGACTTGTTAGGTTGGCACCAAGTTGAAGATTTAAAAGCATTTATCGCGGAAAAATTGATTAAGCACTGCTACTTCAATCCTGGGAATTTTATATTACTAGCAATCAGCTCGCTTCGCTCGCCATATCCGTTTAGCCAGCCGTTTAGTCTGGACCCCCGACTGGATTGTCCTAATATATGATAAAATGCCCAAATGAAAAATGAAGGCGTGCGAAGCGAGCCTGCTGATCTCATTCTTGGATGATCCAGTCGGGGGTCCAGGGGGCGGAGCCCCCTGGCTAGACGGAATGGCGAGCGAAGCGAGCCTTACGACTAGTTTTGTCTATACAGGCTAAAGAGTTCTCGTAGCACATAAATCATTATTTTTTACCCTGCTACGCTTTTTGAGCTCATTGACGATCTATTATTGAAAATCTAAATCATCTGAGATTTGTAGGTGAGTTGTTCCTGTTAGTTAAAAGTATCATATCAGGGTACCGAGCTTTGCTTGTTATTTATTTCATTGAGTATGATGAACCGAACACAATTCTTTAAATGATTGGGGAGTACTAACAGGCACAGCCTTTTCTTCCCCGAATTTTGATTTATACACTATAAATAGTCCAGAAAGTAGGTTATGTTCCATACACTTGAATTCAGGTTCAATTTTCTGTTCAAACATTTGGAAACAAAAAATTTATAATCTAGATTTTATACAAACCAAATTGAATAACAAAATAACACTCACTAATCACTTGAAATTGCCAAATAATGATCAAAATATAATTTGAAAATTATTATATACTCTAGTTTAGGAGGATTATCATGTCATGTCAACAAATCAGATTATGTTGATCAAATCGATTAAATTGTCTAGCTCAAAGACTATAGACCCACAATGCCTATGCCTTCCCACCAATGATAGCTCTTACTTGAAATTGAAGGCCGCCATTGGGGTATTTTAGCACGAGATATTATATCTATATATCTGTAATGTTATAGATTACAAAGGTATTGGTATATAATAATCTTATAGGTTGCCCCCTCAATGGCCGATTTCAATTAGTACGACACTAGCGCTGCATGTGAGTCTATGCATCTTTAAGGAATTTGGTCTAGCTAGATAAAATTTCTCGCTGATTGATTATGATTACACAGCTGGAAATAATTCTGTCTCTCTCCCACACAGGCACACGCATCTTCTGTTATGGAGAGACGACGAAATTATCATCTGTTATCCAAGGATGAATCATCCTTTTAATGTCGTTCAGCGAGTTTTCCAAAGAATGAGACCGAGTGCATCGAATCTTTATATCATAAACCTACTATGTTCCAAATTTCGTGAAAATCGTTGGAGCCGTTTTCGAGATCCGTACATAAATAACCAGATATTTATACAGTAATTGCTCGCTTAATATAATAGGATTATTACATCGCATAGTCGCATTGTATATTATTCCATATTATGTAGAACTATCTGTTCGAAAATGCTTAATTATGAATATTTCAATATTTGTATGATTGTTATGATAAATTAATATTATAACATAAGTCCAGGCGTCTAGGCGGACTGTCGGATAAGGCGTTGTAAATCTTTGATAAATATCATTGATTCTAAATCATGTTAAATATATTGAGGAATAAAACACTTATTGACATGGGCTGCTTTTAAATTAATAAAACAAATAAATCTTATAGCACCCTTTATTCTTTAAAAAACTTAAAAATATTTAGTTGAACAACTAGTTTCGGTTTACATCAAGCTAAAAAGCTTTTTAGAACCTGAAGATGGTGTAAACCGAAACTAGTTGTTCAACTATTTTAAAGAATAAAGGTGCTATAAGATTTATTTTGTTTTATTAATAGTGAGGAATGTTTAAACTGGTGGCAACAGTACAAAATTTATTTTTCTAGCCACGACAATTATTTAACAACAAATTATTCATTTATTTTCTTGTAACACTGTTGTTAATAATTGGTGAATAAATTTGATTTGATTGGATTTGACGGGCTCCTAAACCAACCATGGGTTTGAATCGCAACATGCTCATGGCTGTTAGACTATAATTTCTCAGGTAAAAACATATAAAACGATCAAATTTGTATCGTCCTTTACACGTTGAAAATATTTATAAGGGCTTACTTCACTGAGAGTAGCCTACTGAGTTTTAGTTCTGAGTAATGAGTTCTGAAATCTAAGTTTTGAGTGGAGTTCTGAGTTGTAGCATGAAGTAAAGAAATTATTTATTCAATCTAAGGTTGCAGAAACCTTTAACTTGGTAACTCGTGTAATTATTGAAAAAGCATTTCTGGATCACCTCATCTCATCTCAACTCATTTTATCTCGGGCCACTCCCGTGTTTCGGATGGACACGTTAAGCCGTCGGTCTCGGCTGCCTAAAAAGCAGTCGTTAGGTCATGTCAGAGGCCCTGAAATTGATCAGTTGCGACCTGAAAACTCTGACACCAGACCTGAGCCAGCCAGGTCACACGATATTATTATTATTATAACTCATGTTATCTCCTTGCCCATTTAACTCATCTAATCGCATTACCCACGCACCACCATAAAAAAGCTTATATTTATACTTGATTTCTCCCTGCACACGGACAAATCATCCACGCAGGGAGTACCTAGCCTACATTATTTATTATATTGTTACACTATTATTTCGTGAGTATGATTTTCTATGAGTAAATCAATCCAAATTTGATTTATAAATTTTGTAAAGTGTTATGATCTCCTTGAAGTGAAAAATAAACACTTGAAATACTAAACAAACTATCAAATAAAACAAGCACATCCAAGTAGTGTTTGAAGTACCATGTGGATTTTATTATGTGAGAAGAAGGCCATTTCCATCAATGGACCGGTCGGTCATTGACCTTCTTGAGAACCATTCGTAATCGGACCATAGTGAAGCAGAATAACAACAAAACATAGTGATCCTTAACCCTCCTCTATTTTTTCTCCAAATTCTTGCTTCATCACCTTCTCTCCTTCTTCTTTTCACTTCACATCTCTTTCCCTCTTGTCAAAGATCATTTTCGTCCAGCATCTTCGAAGGGTCCAGTCCTGTAACGGTTCTGATCAACCCTAGTTTTATTATCGAAAATCTCTACACAACTATTATTCCAGCGGCTATTTGTTTAGTTATGAAATAAAAGCAGACTATATACCCTCTTATTTCGGACATGAAAGACGAGAACAATATTGTACGATGTAGAAATAAAAAACTGAAGAATCGTCCACTGCTGGAATGAGCCCTTCGAAATCTTGCTCCATATTTTGTTTTTTAAAGTGGACCTATTCAAGTGTTTTGTTCCTTGTCATGTGGAAGTAGTTCACTGCTAGAAAAGTAGCCTTTATTATCAGATTTCGGTTGAACATCAAAGTCGTACAACATTAGAAAAGGTTTCACATCAATTCGAATATGGAATAGTGAGTATTATTTTCGTTAGATTAAGCTTTGACGTGAATATTTCTCAAATAGTATTTTTCACTCTGTATTGACTTTGATATCATTATCAATAGGCCACAATCTACAACCATAGAGAAAATAATACTAGGATACTCATTTGCCTCTGCTACAACACAGGTAAAAATACAATGCAAACAGTAACTTTCAGAATTGGTTGATTTTTCAATTTGATTCAATCCTATACTATTTAAACGAGCAATTTCTGTTTATATGTTTAGATGCTTGGATGTTTAGATGTTCAGATGTTTAGATGTTTAGATATTTGGATATTTAGATATTTAGATGTTTAGATGTTTAGATGTCTATATGTTCGAATTTCACCGGATCTCGAAAACGGCTTTAACAATTCTCACGAAATTCAGAACATAGTAAGTTATAATATGAAAATTCGATTGCACTAGGTCTCATCCCTGGGAAAACTCGCTGAAGGACATTAAAAAGATATTTATTATCCATCCTTGGAAAAACAGCTGATAATAATTATTTCGTCGTCTGTTGATGATGGAAGTGAGTGAGCGAGTTCAGTGTGTGGGACTGTGTCAAAATTATGATTCAGCTGTTGAACTATCATCTTAGTGCCGGTTGAAAAAAACCGGGTTATTTTCAATCCTGATTAATTCTAGTAGATCCATCTTTTTGAAATGGTCTTCTCTGATTTGGTTCACGTGAAATTATTCAGGAATAAAATTTAACCGGCTTTTGTGCAATCGGGTCTTGTGAGGGAAATTTTTGCATTCCTCTGGGAATTAATCTCAATTTACTGTGATTAGATATCTCACAGAATCTCTGTATGAACTATGTATGTTATTATAATTTCTTCTTTCGTAATATTTTTTTTTTGCTTTTGTACTCCAGAGCGAAGCTCGGTCTCCGATATTACATTTTTTAAATGAGATATAATTGTTCGAAACAATACTAGGATTTTAAAATTTGGGAGGAAATCATTGGTTTGAGGTGAATCTGTTGTTTGTCCTCAATTGATTGAAAAGGTTTGTGTACTCAATTTGATAAAATAATCCATAAACGCATTCTATGGCATTTGTGATCAGGAGGAGAGAAATAGGGAGAAGACGAGACATAAGAGAAAAGAGGAAAAAGATGATGGAGAAACCAATAGGGAGGAAAAACTAATGAAGGAAAGGGAAATAAGAAAGAAAATAAGTTTGGGATATAAGCATGAGCCTATTATCTTTGTATAAACTTTATAATTTTCATTTATAAGCATACCGCTTATGATATAGTCATAATGATTTAGAACATACAGTATAATTAAAACAGTATTAGTAAAATTTGTTTAGGTATTAAATCAAGATAGAAATCTATTATAGGCAAAGAGATATATAACTTAGACCGACATTGCCTATGCCTTCCCAATGATAGCTCTTACTTGAAATTGAAGGCCGCCATTGGGGTATTTTAGCACGAGATATTATAAATGTATATTATTGTAATACTAGTAGTTCTGTGAACAGTAGACCTCACGCAGTATGCTCATTCACAAGTACCTGATTGAAACTGTAGATCTTAATATGGAAATACAGCAATAGACTGGCTTCTCCACACATCTGTGTAATCACTTGTCAGCTGATTCATGATGAATAATAATTCTATAGTCTTTATTTTACTCTAATATTGGCGTATGAAGGAGGCTCATTTTTCCTTTTATATTATCCTTGAAATGCAAAATTTCCACAAACCTTGTATATACGTCGACGCACAATTAAAAAAGGAACATACCTGTCAAATTTCATGAAAATCTATTACAGTACCGCGTTTCGCCGTAAATGCACAACATAATAAACATTTAAACATTCAAACATTTGAACATTCAAACTTTGAACATTCAAACATTTAAACATTTAAACATTTGAACATTCAAACATTTAAACATTTAAACATTAAGAGAAATGCCAAACCGTCGACTTGAATCATAGACCTCACTTCGCTCGGTCAATTATAGATCACAAAGGCATTGGTATGTAATAATCTTATAGGTTGCCCCCTCAATGGCTGATTTCAATTCCAAGTACTACACTAGCGCTGCATGTGAGTCTATGCATCTTTAAGGTCTTTGATTATAGGCAACATTTATTAAGTAGATTTCTTCATCCACGTAGAACTCTATGTTTTAAGGTTACACTGATCCATTGAAACTAACAATATAGCTAACTATCCAATTAATTTCACAAAATGTATCATATATCTTCATATTCATCTAGAATAAAATATTTTCAGGCTACACTAATACATTGTTACTACACCAATGTTGCTAACTGTTTCATGATTTTTTACAAAGTATGAACTCGAGAATTATTGAACAATCTAGAGATTTATACATACATTTATACATTGATAGATACAGTTACAATATAATTCTCAACTATGAATGTTGGGGGAAAGATCAACAGGCTTAAAGCCCTAAAAAACTGTTCCTTTCCCAAATTTCGATAGAAATTGTCCAAAAATAGGTCATGTTTACACTTCACAATTTTTACAATTTATGTATTGATTTTTGCGATGATGTAATGCAATTTAAATTGAAAGACAAAGAAAATAGAGTTTAATAGAATAAATTACAGGGATAGGATGAAGTGCGGAATTATGGAAAGTGAAACTGAGAAAAAATAAAACACCGAGGAGAATAGAAAAGGATAATACATCCAGTGAGAAAGAGAGTGCAAATTTCAACGAGTAACCAGGACAAGAAGAGCAGCGAGAGAATGAAGAAGTATGGGGTTGGTTCATTATGGATTAAGAGCCTGCAGGGGTATCAGATCCCCCAGTGGAGGGCTTCCCAAAATAGTGCGGGCTTAACTAACATCCACCAAACTGCGTGTCCTCGCAAAATCCTCCTTCATCAGTTTTCCTCCTCCTTTTCCCCCCTTTCCTCCTCACCCCCACCTCTTTCCCAACAAGTTCCCCCTTTTTGTAACCCTTCTGTTCTATGCTCTAGTTCTGTTTCATCCATGGTTCTTGTAACCCTTCTATTCCAGAAGCACGGTTCCCCCATGCTCTAGGATCTCTTCAAACTTCCCCTTTTGTTCTAGCTAACAAACCCTTCAGTTCGGCTCTGTTTTGCACATCAGTGCTTGGTAATTACCGCCTGTGTGTCAGTCACCCACTCTCACCACTACACTGTACACTGTAGGCTTCAACACGAAAGTCTCAAGAATCTGCAGCAGTCGCCTGCAAAAAAACTTTAAAAAAATTCATGAAAATCCAGTTTTCTCACAACATAATCTCATAATCAGTGCGCATTAGTTTCAATATATTGCAGAGCTCCTATCCTATTATATTTATTACATTTACATTTATTATTACATTCATTATTACATTCCTTAATCACAACATCAAATTAATGATTGGGAGAGAATCAACAGGATAAACCCAAAACTGTTCCTCTCCCTAATTTTGATAAAAATAGTCAAATGAGGTTTGAAAACACTTTTATAAAGATCACAAAATTTACAGTCCAAATATACATTATACTAAAATTTTGTAAATCGGTTGATCAGAAAGATGGAACAAATTATTATTACACTTGAAAATGCATTAATAAATTGAAAAATATGAAAAAACTTGATAAATTTGAAGCCAGAAAAATCACAAAAACATTCACTATCAGCATATGATCGTATATATTAAACGAGCAATTTCTGTATATCTTTTTGTGTAGTTAATATTGTGGTAATTATTCATATTGAATGAAAAAGACTAAAAAATTGTCAAAAAAAACACAGATTTATTGATACTTAGAAAGACCGGTTTCGGTTATTACAACATTGTCAATCTCTGATAAACTAATCTGATAAACTCTGTTCATCAGAGATTGACAATGGTGTAATAACCGAAACCGGTCTTTCTAAGTATCTATAAGTCTGTGGTTTTTTGACAATTTCTTAGTCTTTTTCATTCAATTATGTATATCTGTTTATATTTCTATATATTGTTATCTGGTTATTTTTGTCCAACGGATCTCGAAAACGGCTTTAACAATTTTCACGAAATATGGAACATAGTAGGTTTATGATATAAAGATTCGATTGCACTAGGTCTCATCCCTGAGAAAACTCGCTGAAGAACATGAAAAGGATAACAATTATCCATCCTTGGGAAAAACAGATGATAATTTCGTCGTCTATCGAAACAGAAGATGCGTATGTGAGAGAGAAACAGAATTATTTTTCCAGCTGTGTAATCAGTCAGCGAGAAATATTATCTAGACAATTCAATCGACTTGATCAAAATAATCTGATTTGTTGACATGACATGATAATCCTTCTAAACTAGAGTATATCATAATTGATCATTTATTTGACTATTCTAAGTGATTAGTGAGTGTTATTTTGTCATTGAATTTGGTTTGTAAATAATCCAAATTAGAACTTTTTTTCAAATATTTGGACTGAAAATTGAACCTGAATTCAAGTGTACGGAACATATCCTACTTTGAGACTATTTATAGTGTATAAATCAGAATTCGGGGAAGAAACAGTTCTTGGCTGTGCCTGTTAGTCCCTCCCCAATCATTTTAATGAATTGTGTTCGGTTTATCAATAGTCAATAAATAAATAATAACAAGCAAAGCTCGGTGCCCCGTGTGATGAATCTTTCAAATAGATCTCATGAGAAGAGAGAAAATTGTGATTACCTTTTAAAATGAAAGAATTTGCTAAAGGAATAGTTAGCGACCGAGCGATAAAGCTTACTTATCAATAACTGTATATTTGATAAGAGTACCGTTCTGTACTGAATATTTTCTAGGAAAATATTCAATAAAATTATAATTATTTTGCAAATAAAGCACAAATTATTTACGAATTGCTCATTGATTTTGAGGTTACACTTTGTTTACTATCGATCAGATGTTTTTAAAACAGTTCGAACGCAGCTGACTGATTCAAAGTATTGTCAAATGTCACGCTGGCTTCACGTAAGATATAATACCATCTCTAAAAATTAAAACTATCCATAAAGGATCAAGAATTTCAAATAAAAAAATAAAATGTATGTGTTATCGTTGAAATTATTTATTATTTAAGAAATTATATTATATGTCAGGTCTTATTGTAACTAAATAGGTCATAGCATGAAATTATATTATTGATAAAACGGCAGAAATTAATTATAACAATCTCAAACCTAATAAAAATTGTACAAGATATTAATTCATTAACGATTTAATTCAACTGAACCACATGGTAATTAAATCTCTTTGGCAGCCTAAGCCAATCATAGTGCATAGAAATAGCACCAAGAAGGTGATCGTTTGAAAGCAACACATGTTAATCTATTATCTGACACCAACCCTGCCTTATCAGTTACACTAGCACATGTACATTGTATGAGAGAACTATGTCTATAAGATTAAGCAGTTTTAAGAATTACATAAATTGAATCATTATTGTAATTAAAGAATTGTATTCTACTGCTTGCCACTGACGTCATGTTTACGTCACAAGCGTTCTACCAATGGCAAATTTTTATGCAAATTATTACATCGAGATTCTGAGAAGCAAGGTCTAGCCTAGAAGCTTAGAGAAAAGACAGCACTTCCCTTTTGAAATCCTTACTGGTCAGATCTCTTTTATAGTTACCAAGACCTATTTGTGAAAATTTCTTGTTCGATTTTAAATGTTCTATTTGTGAGCCGATATTTTAGGCCAATTTATTTGTTATTCGTAAATTTCTGTTTTCATCAATCGATAAATTTAAAAGCTTAAAGTAAATTATCCCTTAATTAATTCGGTGAAGGAGATATTTAAATTAAAATTCCCCACGTGCTGAAACCGAAGCCTGGATTGCCGCCGATCAAACGATTTTTGATCTAAAGAAGAAAACCACGACCGCCAAGGAAATTCACGTGAGTTATAAGTTTTAAAAGGGGCCCCAATCTACGCTTCGAAAATATTTCAGTGCAGAAAAACATAAATTTTTTCTTCGTTAAATTATTGGCCACGCCGACAAGCGCTTTAGCATTTAAGAGTCTAGAATTTATTCATATTAAATTTATAAGAATTTGTAGTTGATTAACTATCCTCCGCTGCCTGAACCACGACCCCGAGCAATTTTAAAATATTTTTTATAATTCATTTTTTCACTATTTTTTCAAAACTGTTCAATTTTATCAATTGTAAAATTCTGTCGAATCACGCATGGTATCATGCAAGCACAAGAACATTTTTAACTCCTTTTGTTAATGCTAAATTATTATCAACCTGTAAATCAAATTCTGAATCTGCACTGTATGATTACATATTTTATTGTAATATATTTCAGTTTTGTTAATTCGCTTTCTGAGTTCGATTATTTCTTAAGCCTGTCAATTATTGTGTCTGATACGTTCTATATCATCAAGAACCGATCGAATACGATCATTGGAATAATTGAATTAAGCTGGATATTGGAACAGGTCTAAGTGGATGTAGCGAGTGGGGTCAGATCGAGATATTTATTCTTTGTCCTTACCTGCTCATATATCAGCTTTTATCTGTTACCTACCTCGACTTAGGAGCGAACGCATCAATTGTACAGCAGTGGCAGCCATAGATCATATAAATTCCTACAATAGAGCTTAAAACCCGACAAGACTCTGTTCTCGAAATATATTCTGAACGATATTTGGTTCAAATACCGTATTTTAATCCTTCAGAACTTATTAGAGACGCAGTCCCGTAAATTATCTACATCGGGATTTTTGCTCGACCTGTATGATTTTGTATGCTCATTCTTCACAGGTAATAATTTTAAGGTATCCGTATTCAGTGTTTAGCGATCGCTACACTGCTTATAAAAATTTCATCATTATACAATTTGTCATTAGAAGAATCAAGGGTGAGCGAGCGTTTAGGCCTCCCGCGATTCCGACAATTGTATTGAGTCTTGTAGTGAGTCAATCAGTCTGGTGTTCACTCAGCGTCCACGCACGCAATTACAAAATTTATAGCCGCTACACCATTGACTCAGTACAAGATTCACTCTACATGTGTGAAGCCGTTAAAAAACGCACCACATGATTTGCCGGCCCAACGTGAGGCATTTAGATTCAGCACTACATGATTTGGCAAATCTCTCTACATATGTGAGGCGAGTAAAATACCGCACCACATGATTTGGCGCCCAACAGTGATAGGCATTGAAGAGGTGGATAATCGACTACGAGGATTATTTAGTTGCTCAGTATACTATAGCGCTGACAACGGGAAAATTTTTTGAAAAATTCATGGTTGTGAATTTTTTCGAATTTAATATTGACTGTTCACTGTTATATAAAATAACAAGAAGTACCATACCCAATTTTTGAACAGAAAAGAAATTTATCGATTGATGAATTTTTAGAGAAAAAATCGAACTCAGAATTTTATTATCGTGTTATTCGAAAATTGGTCATACTATAAGTCATAGGTATAAGAGATATCATAAGAAAGGTCATATTATTTGAAGAATATTAGGTCTATATTGAAACAATTTATAAAATTTACAGAAAAGAGGATTGAAGTTATTTACATTTTTAAATTTTTAAAACATAAAGAGGGAAGTAAAATTAAATCACGGATATATTGCGGAATAATTCAAGCAGAGTATCACTGCTTTTATATAAAATTTTGCAAAGAATACTAGCCTATATATAATTGCGGCAAGAAATTATAAGAATAAAATATTTATAATAATAGTAATAATAAATTATAAGAGGCGTACCTGTATTACCGCATAAGTGTTCACTGTGTATCCTGTATGTTCGTGTCATTTTTATGTTAACGATATTGCTAACTTGACTCATTTTATCACTGAACACATTGCTAAACCACTTTTTCTGTATTTCACTCACTACAAAGCTATAACAATTTCTATTGGATTTCTTATTAATTATTTTATATATCACGTCAACACTTTCACGCTTTTTTATTCACCGCACACGTTCGTCGCATTATTTTCTCACAAACCATGGCAGGAACGACCAGGTCAATCCAAGTCTGTCGGACACCGAGGACATCTCACCCGATTGTTCGCCGCCATCCGCATCTGCCACCGCATCTGCCGATTTCCATCCAAATGTACTGGATGATTTATCTTTGACGCAGGTGGAGGAGAGCTGCATCCTAGTGGAGGATCCATCGGCAGCCCAAGAGCCAGAGGACGAAACATCGGGAGAGCATACGGACGACGACGCCCCAGAAACAGAACCCCATTTCTCGCACCGTTGCTCGGATAAAAAACCAGCAGGTGACCGTTAGATGTATGCCCGCTCCCGCACTGGATATGGACGCCTTCCTGGAAGCAATAACCAGTAAGATAGAGAAAGGAAACAAACAAACAAATGAAGCAATAAAACAAAGTTCCTCAGCAACAAAGGAAGAGTTAAAGAAGGAAATCCAAGAAGTAAAGAAAGTAAACGAACAGGGTTTGGAGAAATTGAGTCAGCGGATGGACCAAGCATTCCATGATACCGATACACCATCAAAAAATTAACTGAGTGTCTGGATAAATCAATTTTAGAAACAAATAACCGATTGGATAGGATATCTGAAGATATGCATATGGGAAAAATCAACGCCGAAGTCAGCATTAAGGAACATATACATGTGGAGAAGGATACAATAAAGGTGGTTAAAGTCAAACAAGCAAGCGAACATAACACATGTATAGAAAACCAACCCACCGAGAATGTCAAGACTGGAGTCGCGCCGCACCCCGCCGAACGCCGAGAGAACCAGTCGACATCACCGCCAGGCCGAGGACGACATCCATCGGGTAGAGGGACAGCCCGTATCACCGCCCGCAGAATGCCAAGAGGAGCCGGACGACACCCCCGCCAAGCTGAGGACGTCATCCATGGCATAGAGGGGCCAGCCGTACCACCGCGCGCCGGACACCAGGAGTCCAAGGACGTTGCCGACCACGTTGAAGAGCAGCCCGGACCGCCGACCGCCCACATCACCGTCCATCCACCGAAGACAGCATCTAACAGATAAACCCAGCACTCATGAAGATAGTTCGCCAGACAATAGAAATAAAACAAAAATTCCACAAATCAAAATCACAACCAAAACTGAAAACCCATGAATCAAAACAACAAACAAACGTCAAAGAAGAAAATCATCTAATAGAATTCATCTACACCGCCGTCATGTTAGGCTGAAGTTAATATCAGATTTTTCCCTGCCATGCAAAGAGAAAAAATCATCAAGAAGGCCTACAACCACCGCAGTCATGTCCGGTTAAAATCAAGTAGACTGTACACCGGCATGCAAAAAAGGAAAATATCATTTGAAAGACCCACAGACACCACCGGCATGTAAGGTTTAAAATATCAAACTACATGTCACCGGCCGACCAAGAGAAATGAATTTGTAAGAAGTGATTTACACCATCGGCACATTCGTTTTAAGCCAAGTTTAATAAAACGGATAGTTGCAAATTGGAACGGAAACTTTGAAATAAATCAGAAATCAAATTAGATGGGGGCTTGAGGAAGAATAATATTTTAATTAACTGAAACTACGTTCGTGGATTATATCAATCATCAACTTTTCATGGTCACAGCCTACCCACCGAATCATATCTTTGCAGACTAGCATCTTTCTACTGCTGCCTAATCAACATAACCTAAACATCGCCGCATCTCAGCTAATGAGGAAAATATTATAAATCCACATCAAAAGAAGAAATTGAAATCAAATTTAAGTCAAGAAATAAAACTACGAAACAACTTTAAAAATTTACCAACCTAATCAAGCCATCTGCCTCATGTTACCATCATCACAGAAACAATCGCCTGGTATAAGCCGCACAACTGAAAAATAGAAACAAGAATTATATTATCCACAGAAAATAATTATAAATTAGGAATCAGATGAAGTTAGTAGTGAATAGGAGGAAAGAAAATAAACAAAGTTTATTTGAAAATGTGTAAATCTAACCTCGAAATACAGAATCGAGAAAAAAATCTATTCAGAACCAAAGCCTGTTCGATAATTTTCTTCGTCCCACCAACCAATGTGTGCGAAATCCTAGAGTCAATGTATAGAATCAAAGCAATATCGTTATTTAATTATTGTAACCTACTCTTTAATGTGAAATTATAAGTAAAAAAACGCAACCAAAATATATATTTATGTTAATTTGCACGAAATGCGCATGTTCTGTGTTATGAATGTATCTCTAAAAAACTCCAAAGAAAATGAAATTCTTACCTTCAAATATGAAATTTATTACTGCTGCATCAAAAGATCATGAATTGTAATTCAAATTGATAATGTAAGACTTAATATTTGTAACCAACATGGTAAATCAAGAAAGCCATTTCAAGTGTAACCCTGTTTGTACGCAACGTACTAGCGCAAATAAGGAATTGCTCGAGTCAAACGGTAGACGATTGTCAAGTCACCGAAGTAAAATCACACTCTCACCCAATTTATGTAAAAGCCAAACCAAAGAGTCGAAACCTGTAATAACTATGAAAAATGATGAAAATCTATATTTGTTGCAAATACTGTTCAAATCTTAAGAAGTAATATGTGAAATCTTGTATATTTGTTATAGTTATGGGTCTGCTCATAAGCCACCCGTGAATGGAAGTTGTGGAGTTGTTTTAATGAAGGATCCAAAGAGACCTCATTAATTATTGTATTTCGATTGTATCCAATGAAAGGAACAATCAATTATTTATTTTCTCGTAGCCAAAAGTGCACGATATATTGTTTTTAGTGTTAAGTGTTGAGTTTTCGTAGAAGTAAGGAGATGAAATAGTGTATTCATCACAATATCGGATTTTTCAAATAGTCATTGTTTCGACTCGTCTCCCAATTACCTATTTAAAATATCCTGGGGGCTTTTGTGTGATGAATCTTTCAAATAGATCTCATGAGAAGAGAGAAAATTGTGATTACCTTTTAAAATGAAAGAATTTGCTAAAGGAATAGTTAGCGACCGAGCGATAAAGCTTACTTATCAATAACTGTATATTTGATAAGAGTACCGTTCTGTACTGAATATTTTTCTAGGAAAATTATTCAATAAAATTATAATTATTTTGCAAATAAAGCACAAATTATTTACAAATTGCTCATTGATTTTGAGGTTACACTTTGTTTACTATCGATCAAATGTTTTTAAAACAGTTCGAACGCAGCTGACTGATTCAAAGTATTGTCAAATGTCACGCTGGCTTCACGTAAGATATAATACCATCTCTAAAAATTAAAACTATCCATAAAGGATCAAGAATTTCAAATAAAAAAATAAAATGTATGTGTTATCGTTGAAATTATTTATTATTTAAGAAATTATATTATATGTCAGGTCTTATTGTAACTAAATAGGTCATAGCATGAAATTATATTATTGATAAAACGGCAGAAATTAATTATAACAGTCTCAAACCTAATAAAAATTGTACAAGAGTATTAATTCATTAACGATTTAATTCAACTGAACCACATGGTAATTAAATCTCTTTGGCCAGCCTAAGCCAATCATAGTGCATAGAAATAGCACCAAGAAGGTGATCGTTTGAAAGCAACACATGTTAATCTATTATCTGACACCAACCCTGCCTTATCAGTTACACTAGCACATGTACATTGTATGAGAGGAACTATGTCTATAAGATTAAGCAGTTTTAAGAATTACATAAATTGAATCATTATTAATTGAAGAATTGTATCCTACTGCTTGCCACTGACGTCATGTTTACGTCACAAGCGTTCTACCAATGGCAAATTTTTATGCAAATTATTACATCGAGATTCTGAGAAGCAAGGTCTAGCCTAGAAGCTTAGAGAAAAGACAGCACTTCCCTTTTGAAATCCTTACTGGTCAGATCTCTTTTTATAGTTACCAAACCTATTTGTGAAAACTTCTTGTTCGATTTTAAATGTTCTATTAGTGAGCCGATATTTTAGGCCAATTTATTTGTTATTCGTAAATTTCTGTTTTCATCAATCGATAAATTTAAAAGCTTAAAGTAAATTATCCCTTAATTAATTCGGTGAAGGAGATATTTAAATTAAAATTCCCCACGTGCTGAAACCAAGCCTGGATTGCCGCCGATCAAACGATTTTTGACCTAAAGAAGAAAACCACTACCGCCAAGGAAATTCACGTGAGTTATAAGTTTTAAAAGGGGCCCCAATCTACGCTTCGAAAATATTTCAGTGCAGAAAAACATAATTTTTCTTCGTTAAATTATTGGCCACGCCGACAAGCGCTTTAGCATTTAAGAGTCTAGAATTTATTCATATTAAATTATAAGAATTTGTAGTTGATTGGCTATCCTCCGCTGCCTGAACCACGACCCCGCAATTTTAAAATATTTTTTATAATTCATTTTTTCACTATTTTTTCAAAACTGTTCAACTTTATCAATTGTAAAATTCTGTCGTATCACGCATGGTATCATGCAAGCACAAGAACATTTTTAACTCCTTTTGTTAATGCTAAATTATTATCAACCTGTAAATCAAATTCTGAATCTGCACTGTATGATTACATATTTTATTGTAATATATTTCAGTTTTGTTAATTCGCTTTCTGAGTTCGATTATTTCTTAAGCCTGTCAATTATTGTGTCTGATACGTTCTATATCATCAAGAACCGATTGAATACGATCATTGGAATAATTGAATTAAGCTGGATATTGGAACAGGTCTAAGTGGATGTAGCGAGTGGGGTCAGATCGAGATACTTATTCTTTGTCCTTACCTGCTCATATATCGGCTTTTATCTGTTACCTACCTCGACTTGGGAGCAAACGCATCAATTGTACAGCAGTGGCAACCGTAGATCATATAATTCCTACATTAGAGCTTAAAACCCGACAAGACTCTGTTCTCGAAATATATTCTGAACGATATTTGGTTCAAATACCGTATTTTAATCCTTCAGAACTTATTAGAGACACAGTCCCGTAAATTATCTACATCGGATTTTTGCTCGACCTGTATGATTTTGTATGCTCATTCTTCACAGGTAATAATTTTAAGGTATCCGTATTCAGTGTTTAGCGATCGCTACACTGCTTATAAAAAATTTCATCATTATACAATTTGTCATTAGAGGAATCAAGGGTGAGCGAGCGTTTAGGCCTCCCGCGATTCCGACAATTGTATTGAGTCTTGTAGTGAGTCAATCAGTCTGGTGTTCACTCAGCGTCCACGCACGCAATTACAAAATTTATAGCCGCTACACCATTGACTCAGTACAAGATTCACTCTACCTGTGTGAAGCCGTTAAAAAACGCACCACATGATTTGCCGGCCCAACGTGAGGCATTTAGATTCAGCACTACATGATTGGCAAATCTCTCTACATATGTGAGGCGAGTAAAATACCGCACCACACCCGATATTAACATAGTATCAGAGGAAAACTTATACTTGTTTGTAATATTGTATCCACTAATAAATAAATAAATTATTGATATTTTTTAATAGTATGTAGATTGTATGATAGTATCATGAACATTAAATTGAATGAAAAAGACTAAGAAATTGTCAAAAAACCACTGATTTATTGATAATTAGAAAGACCGGTTTCGGTTATTACACCATTGTCAATCTCTGATAAAGAGAGTAGAGTTATCAGAGATTGACAATGGTATAATAACCGAAACCGTTCTTTCTAATTATCAATAAATCAGTGGTTTTTTGACAATTTCTTAGTATTTCATTCAATATGAATAATTACCACAATATCAACTTCTCAACTACACAAAAAAAAAACATTAAATTGCATTGGCTACAATATTATTGAGCTAAGAGTTCAGTTTTATTTTTAAGTAATTACTAAATCTCACACTTCTGTTCTCACTTGGATTCTATGAGACCAACGAATTTATCAATTTTTCATTTGTTTTTTTATTGCAGATGATGCCCACATGAGCTTCTTGCTTGTGCGTGGATAATGGAAAGTGCGTTGGTGAATTGATGAGATGGTTAAACGTCCATGCGATCGACGGGATTCGAACCCAAGAACCAGGCGGTCCTAGCAGGCCGAAATTTATAACGATCCTTACCACTAGACCAACCCTGCTTGCATATTTTGATTGATATCTTGTTAGTTCATCACCAAAATAAGTAACATCAATTACTAGTGAACAAGTGATCTTATGCTAGTGTCTGCCAAATTGATGAGTTAGGATTAATGATTTATAAACACACATATTGTACTTAGTTTTTTATGTTTTAATTCTAGGTTACAGATATTGCTGCTTGTATGTACTTTTGATTTTGGCAATAAATACTTCCAATTCAATTTCAATTGAAATACGGTACATAATTTTCTCGATGTCAAATTATATGAATTTTACAGATAAATTGGCTGATTGTTTTATTACAGTAGGCCTATATTCAGAAAGATGAGGTTTTGTTGTAGTCTGCAGCCTGAGATCATTGTAAAATTTAAATTCCAATGCTCTTCTACGTAACATTCTACGTAACTCCTGTAACTTCCAATGCTCCTGTAGACACTATCAGCTGTGCTGATAGTGAAGTGTTGTGTTTCTTTTCTGGCTCAAAATTTTGCAAAATTACTCAAAAATTTCCAATCTGTAGAGATTTGAGTGAAATATTTTTGTTTCTAATCAGTTTTTGAATATCAAAATTCAAAATTTTTAGTTTAGTCTTCAGTTTTGAAGTGGAAATTGGACTTTTTGAAGTGAAAGTGAAATCTTAACCTTATTCTTTTTGACACTTGTATTTGTAAAAATTTGGGAGAAGACAGTTTTGGGCTATGCCTGTTGTCTTCTCCCAATCATATTATATTTATTATAATTATGATTTGTAATGACAATGGAATAAATAAATAAATAAATGCTTCCAATGCTTCTGTAAATTCCAATGCTCTTCTAAGTAACTTTTTACGTAACTTCTGTAACTTCTACGTAAATCGGATAACTTTCCAAAGCGGTATTGCGCATCTATTATTCATCTACTTCAAAATTGTCATAACAGTAAAACCGTTGTATCAAAACACCAATAATCGTATTATCAGAAAATACAGTAATAATAATGCGGATAATTCAGCTATCTATTTGAACTTCTAACCTATTTTGGCCTCTAACCTATTTGGGATCATACAACGAATAATCCGTCAACAAATAAGTAACTGATAAGTTGAGCGCTTTGATTGCAAAAATAGGTCGAGATTTTTTTTAAAGCACGAGAAAGTATTTTATCAACATTTCAACTGTATGATCAATAACAAATTAAACGAGTATCATTGAAAAACAAACAAAGGAATATGTAATCAGTGTGTAGATTAATGAGAGAAATTGCTTGTTTTCAAAGTGATTTTGAGTGTTGGATTTGCTATTTTTAGAACACTTGAAACAGTTCTAAACCGAAGTTTCATTGAGAGTCACTTGAAGTTAACATTCTTATAATAGCATAGGAATCTCTAGTTGAATATGGAAGACTAGAGTTAGTTAGATTAGATTAGATTTCTTTATTTATGTATGTTACAATATTTACTGGATTGTACACTAATTTACATTAAATGACGGTAATGCTAATTGCTCAACGAATTTTACAAAGTATAAACAATTAATCAATGAGATTGTATGCAATTAGAATAACGATAATATAATAATGTGATGTAACTTCATAAATCGGCGGTGTTTCAACAATTAATTGTCAATTCTCTAAGAAGGATATAAAATATCCTCCCCATTAACACACACCGGGTTGTGATGGATTAGAGCTGTTGGGAATTATAACTCGAAGTAATGTTCAAAATAAGAAACTCTACTTAGTAAGTTAAAAACTAGTTGATCTGAGTTATATATAAATATAGTTATATTAAATATTTTTATCAGATGGAAAGATTATCACGGAACTGCATAAATGATCATATGGGATACAAATTAGAATTATGGGATGAGTGAATGAAATTGGAATGAGTAATAGTGATTACAATATTGCATTAATAATTAAAATTAGATTAATGAAACAAATGTTATGGGGTGGAATTCAATTGAAATTTCAGAAATTGATTGAGTAATATTGACAATATACAATACTAGAGAACAGAAAATCTTGAGATGGGAAGATGAATATTTATTATGTAGAATGGAGATGGGATATGGAAAATGGATGAATGAATGGAATGAACAGTGAGAATGAAGAAGAGAATGAGAGTGAGCTGTGATATAAACAGAAATCTAATCTTGCAATATTCTGTATATATTCCAGTACTACAGTATAATACAATCTCTCATTCACTCACATCCTTCTCCAACTCATTCCTCTCTCTCTCACACACACACACCACTTCAATCCCTTTGGCCGCCATCTTTTTTCCCTAGAATGAGAATCCCTTCAGAGTAGGCTCTCCCTCACTTAACCCAGCTCACGGTTCCCTGATATTGGGACTCTTCCACTAGTGGGTACCTCTCTGTTTCGATCCCTTCTGCCTTAGGGAAAGACACGTCCCACTTCATTTCACTTTCTCTTTCTCTCTCTCTCTCTATCGCTCTCTCTCTCCCTCTCTCTCTCTCTCTTCTCTCTCTCTCTCTCTCCTCTCTCTCTCTCTCTCTCTCTCTCTCTCTCTATCTCTCTCTCTTTTGGTAGAGAGTTAGTGGGGAGGATATTTTTGATATTCTTTCCGAAGAATGGACATTGATATGTGCAAAGCTCCGCCAATTTATGTAGATGAATAACAATATAATTGTTATCTATAGTTATTATATTACAAATTGGTTTTTCATATCATATACAGTTCAATAATTATTTTCTTAGTCTATATTATGTAAATTCATTTATAATTTTGCTGTATTGTAAGCTATTGTATATAAGTGTATAAGCCAGTATATATTGTAATCTACATAAATAAAGTACTCAATCAATCAATCAATCTCTCTCTCGTCTCTTAGGGTTGTGTGGCAGAGAGGACCTGGAGTTCCAACTCCACCCTAATAAAGGCAAATAATCAATCAATAAATCTCGTCATCTTTCACTAATATTGATATAATTATTGGCTAGGGCGCTAGGAGACTCTTCACGCTTTTTGGTAGGCAAAAGTTAGACATAATTTATGATTGTTTGATGAAAATAGGGTCAAAAGTAGGTATTTATTTATTTATTTATACATTGATACCTACAATATCATTCTCAATCCTATCATATTGAGCGAACAATTTCTGTATTTATATATCTGGTTATTTTTATATCTGTCTATTTTTATATCTGGTTATTTATGTTTAACGGATCTCGAAAACGGCTCTAACGATTTTCACGAAATTTGGAACATAGTAGGTTTATGATATGAATATTCGATTCCACAAGGTCTCATCCTTGGGAAAACTCGCTGAACAACATTAAAAGGATAATTCATACTTGGCTGAAACAGCTGTGGATAGTAAAAAATCTGGTGTGGCGCACTCACACAACTTTCCTTGCCGTTATGAAAATTGATCAACTGAAGTTAGTGTTCCCGCGCATATCAAACCTACTATTCTAAGATCTGAGACAGCTGGTGACAGAACAATAGCGCTGCAGACACACGAAGTCTGCTATCTCTTCATAGTGAATGATTTAATAGAAACAACAGTTGCCAACAGTTTGCAATTGAATAATATTATTTTCTCGCATTTTGAGCTTATTTTCAATTTTAGGTGAAAATGTTACTGAACATAAATTGTAGAGATTTTCATGCTGAATCTTTTCCACTTGAATTTTTTTGTTTAAATTGTAATAGCCTGATAATTGGGAATCTAAAATCAAACTTTGCATAGATGTGGCGGATCTCCTGAAATTTTTACAGATATGGGACTTGTGGCAGTTGATAGAGCTTATCGATGACTATTCTAGGTATAACTTCAATCAAAATCGTTGGAGCCGTTTTCGAGAAAATCGCAAAAAACCCTGTTTTTTCCAACATTTTTGTCGTTTTAGCCGCCATCTTGAATTGCATTTGATCGAAATTGTTCGTGTCGGATCCTTATAGTGTAAAGACCTTAAGTTCCAAATTTCAATTCATTCCGTTAATTGGGAGATGAAATACCGTGTACACAGACGCACATACACTCATACACACACACACACACACACACACACACACACACACACACATATACAGACCAATACCCAAAAACCACTTTTTTGGACTCAGGGGACCTTGAAACGTATAGAAATTTAGAAATTGGGGTACCTTAATTTTTTTCGGAAAGCAATACTTTCCTTACCTATGGTAATAGGGCAAGGAAAGTAAAAAGTGAGTATGTGAAAAATCAAAATATCGCATCCCCGAAATTCATAAGATGGCGTATTTATAGCCAGCTGTGAAATATAAACACGATCATTTTAGAGAATAATTGTGTTCTGTTTATCAATAAATAAAAATAGCGAGCGAAGCCACTACCTCCGTAAACAAAGCCGTAGTGCATTCGTGTGACGTCAGCACAGGTAGGGCTCCTACACCAATAAAAATTCGTTGATTTCAGCTGATCTCTATCAGCTAGTGTTTTTATTGGTGTAGGAGCCCTACCTGTGCTGACGTCACCAGAATGCACTACGGCTTTGTTTGCGGAGATAGTGGCGAAGCTCAGTGCCCCGATATTACGAATGATTGAGAAAGGAACAACAGGCTTGAAGTCCAAAACGGTTCCTTTCCCAAATTTAGATAGAAATTGTCCAAAAATAGGTTATGTTTACACTTCATGATTTTTTATTAGTTCATCTACGAAAATGCTTGACAACCATGAGATAACAAACACTTACACTTATAAAATCATGAAGATTATGAAAATTGGTTTACTGAAAACAACAGTAGATTATACATGACAGTTGATAAGCGTTTTTCCCTTTTCCCTCTGAGGGAATTTTTTTCCAGCACAATAGACGTAACACAAAGCACAAGATTATACTTTATCCCTGGAAACAGCTCATCACACATTGAATGATGGATGCACTATCATTTCAAAACTCATATCACTACGATATCTAGGTTAACTCTCTCATAAAACAATCACATTACGTTCACAGTATCATTCCCTGTTATAAGATAATTTATATATATATATATATATATATATATATATTATATATATATATATTACATTTGAGTGTTTCGCGGATGGATATATTATATGTAAAAGAATTAACCGGGTACATCCGTTTGTTTTGACTTACTTGAGTCTGTCAAGTAAGTAAGTAAGACTCAAGTAAGTCAAAACAAACGGATGTACCCGGTTATTCTTTTACATATATATATATATATATATATATATATATATATATATAATATATATATATATATATATATATATATAAGCGAGTCTATTTTACAGCTCCAACCGTTTCTCGCATCCCATCTGCCATTTATTGCGATTATTCCAGTCTCCCTGGACCAGATTTCTACAATTGAAAATTTTTACAATTGAAAAACATGAGAACAAGTGATAACACTGTAATTTCGTCCCAATTCCGTGCACTAACATGAGTGAAGACACATAATTAAACAATAAAGTCATTAGTAATAAAATTGGGACTACAATAATAAAAATGAATTAACCGTGTCATTGAAAATACAGCGACAATAAAAAAATCCATTCAATATCCACTCATAATTCATTCATGGTTCTTTGTGAATTTTTATTCATAGTCATAACAAGAATTTGGGTCAGTTATTTTGATAAGATTAAAAGAAAACAGAAAAGTTAAAAATAGTGGAAGGTTAAAAGTTATGTCTTTGTTGTCTGTGATAGTCATCAAGGCAGACGTAGTTTTTTTATCAATTCAAGTTTTCTGATGTGAATCATGATCTTAATATTATTACTGTTCGGCTGGATTAGTCAAGACAAGTCTAGTCACGTTAAGTCACAATACTTCACATAGTTGTTTATAGGAAAACGAAGACAGCGCGCATGCAAAAGTTCTGTCAAGCTGTCAGAAGGGTAAATCAGCGTGGTGCGAAGAGAGCGCGCTCTGAAATTATGCTTATGAAGACATGTCTAATTGCAATGACTAATCAGTGTGAGTTGCGTCATAAGCAACAATGTGAAGTATTGTGACTAAACGTGTCTGATACTGTCTTGTCTTGTCTTGACCAACTGGTGTATGCCTAGCATTAGTAAATAAGTATTTGTCTTTTTAGTAGGATAAAAAATATTATGGAACCAAAGTTTGTGTGAGGTGTATTCTCATTGACTCTTAGATTCTCTAAGAATTCACTCCAGTAAATTCTGGAGTAATAAATTCCAGTAGTCACGCCCCTTATCCTAACTTGAGTGCTCGCCCTGGGTACCCCACTTTATATTCCGGTCATAATGTCAATATAAGTTGAACTAGTTATTTTTTTATCTGCCTGTACGCATGGAAAATATCTTTGAAAGAAGTTTTTGCAGCTTTGTGGCGTTTAAAATATGAAATATCGGGGACCGACCTTCGCTCTAGAGTACAAAAGCATACAAAATGTATTATGAAAGAAGAAATTATAATAGCATTCATACAGAAATTAAATGAAAAAGACTGAGAAATTGTCTTTTTCATTTAATATGAATAATTACTACAATATCAACTTCTCAACTACACAAAAAGTCATACAGAAATGTTCTATCTAATCACAGTAAATTGAGGTTAATTCCCACAGGAATGCAAAAATTTCCCTCACAAAGGCCCAGTTGCACAAAAGCCGGCTAAATTTTAATCCTGATTAACTTCACGTGAACCAAATCAGAGAAGACCATTTCAAAAAGATGGATCTACTGGTATTAATCAGGATTGAAAATAACCCGGGCTTTTTTGCAACCGGCACTAAGTACCTGATTGAATGATTACAAAAGTTCAACAGCTGAGTCATAATTTTGACACAGTCCCACACACATGAACTCGCTCACTCACTTCCATTACCAACAGACGATGAAATAATTATTATCAGCTGTTTTTCCAAGGATGAATAATGATTATCCTTTTAATGTCCTTCAGCGAGTTTTCCCAGGGATGAGACCTAGTGCAATCGAATTTTTATATTATGAACCTACTATGTTCTGAATTTCGTGAGAATCGTTAGAGCCGTTTTCGAGATCCGGTGAAATACAAACATATAAACATCTAAACATATAAACAGAAGTTGTTCGTTTAATAGTAAAGGAATTATTTACGTTTAACAAAAAACGAATTATATTAACCAATAATTATTAATAATATATCATGATAACAGATTATAGTTAAAAGAATGAATTTCTGGTTTTAAATTTAGTTCTGAATTTCGTGAGAATCGTTAGAGCCGTTTCCGAGATCCGGTGAAATTCAAATATCATATCATCTGAACATTATAAATACATCTAAACATTCAACCATCTAAAAATCTAAACATATAAGCAGAAGTTGCTCGTTTAATAGTATAAGATTCTACACAATACCAAGTTATTACATCAAAATAAAAGAAAAGTGATGAAATTTGCACATGTGAGTGCTTACACAGAACTCCATTAGGCCTAACTTGCAGCAAACTACTTGCCCTCCCACTAGCTTTGTGTAAACTGGTAAGTTTATTCGGTTTGTTGCGTTCGAAAATGTGAATTCTTCACTATGCAGTGATATCACATCAACACAAGAGATAAAGTGATCAAATTCGCACAAGAGAGTGTTTATATACAGAACTCCAGTAACTTGCAGCAAGCTACTTGCCCTCCAATTAGCCTCGTGTAAACCAGGCCTCACAAAGAACCTGAATGAGCGATGTTCACTCAATATTGTGAAAACAAAATTACACTAGCATGTTCACATGGAGTGTAAGAACGGACACATCCTAGTGTGTTGGTTCTGACATAATGCGATAGGGCAACATAGTTTTTTTGAGCACACATGAGACGAGAGAAGAGAACAAGGATGAAAAACAAAGAGGAGAGACAGATTGAAGGAGAAAAAGAAGGAAGAAGAGTACAAGAGTGGTGAAGGAAGGAAGTGGCGTTGTTTAGAAGTACGTCACGATTTGACAGCGTAATTCTACTCCTTCTAATGAGGAGGAAGAAGGAGAAGAAGAATGAGAAGGTGAAGAAGAAGGAGAGGAGCTCAACCGGTTGCCGGAAGACAAAAAGACGACCAGTAATAAACAAAGACAAGTGAATAGTGAAGGAGAGCATTAAATGAGGATGGAAGGAGAGAAGAGAGTGTTTGATGGGAGAGAGAAATCAATTGGAAAAAAGAGATTTGAACGGTTTTATATCAGGTTGTTGTATAGAATTCGAATTAAAATTCATTTCAACAAACAATTACAATTAATAAAAAGTATCATACAATTTTAATCGGGACATAATTTATTATTAATTGTAGCCAAATAGTAACTTGAAACTTGGAGGACTCTGGAACACTGAGTAGTAAATGTAGATGAATCAGCTTGATAAAATATAGTACAACGACAAAAATTGCCAGTAAAATCACAATTCCATCAATTTATATTCTCCAGAACTTAACTATAACCCCCCCCCCTCTCACCTACCAAACATATCCGGACTCTCAATCTCAACTCAAGGCTCCAATATCCGGGCTCTCAACTCAGGGATAAACAGTCCCACACAGAGTGGGCTTTGCTTACTAGGGCCATATCTGTAAGTAAATGCTATCTGTCATCTTTTCTGTATAAAATATGGATTGATCTGAAGTATTTGAAATATTGAATATAATAATAAGGTGATAATAATTAGGTATTATAATGGATGAATTTCAAGATAATAATATCAAAGCTAGAAGATCTTCTACTTCTTCTTCTTCTTCTTCTTTTCTTCTTCTTCTTCTTCTTCTCTTCTTCTTCTTCTTCTTCTTCTTCTTCTTCTTCTTCTTCTTCTTCTTCTAGAAGCACAGTTCTCTTCCTGCGATACTGAGACACTGAATTGCTGTAGCCTGATGATTTTCTAGTTGTACTTCCAAAGTTTAGCGACACCAATGTGCGCTATCTTCAATTCTATCTCGATTATATTATGATGAAATAAGAAGCAAGAGCTAAATTTCGATTTGATGATGGAACTATATAGTACGATCCACTTAAAACTGTCACAATTCCTCATAAACAAAACCATCGCCTTCCAATTCAAACAATTCTGTCAGTTTGAACAGAGAAGCGGTCAATGATGCAGGACTCACATTCACGCTTCTCCACTCAAGCGGCAGCTTCACTGTAATTCACAGAAATCTGTCAGCATAAAATGAATGGGAAGCATCTTTGTCATCCTAGTAAGGAATGCTGACAGTGTGCAGTGAATCATCACTGTAGCAGCGTGCGGTCAGCGGAGATGAGATCAAGGTCGCCTTGAAAAAAGCGCGGGAAGATGTTTACTGTCAGTGTTCCCTATATAGATGACATCAACGCTTATCATCCTAACAGTGATGACAGTTTTAAGTGGATCTTGGTATGAGAGTATTGGCGGGAACACGGCTTGATTCTATGGTCGTTGGTGTACAACAATATTTAGTGTTGCCATCAAATGATATTTACTCCAAGACTCCAGTCACGGAATAAGCATAAAGTGTTTCTTTCCTCTGTGCTCCAGTCATTTTCTTTTTTCTATTTCTATTTTATTTTATTTTTTTGCCCCTGCTTCTGCGAATTCATTTTCTTTTGCCAGCTCCTCATCTTCCACTTTTCTCTCCATCATATCCCTCTCATACATTTTTTCTTTTCCTCTCCATTAACACCGTTCTTATCATGTGTTTCTTTCATCCTTTTTCTTGCACATCAGTCCATCTTCCTTTGTTACCTCCTTTCTCACACGTCTTATTCTTTTCGATGATCTCTTCTCCTTCTCCTCTCTATTGTTTGGTAGAGATTTAGTGGGGAGGATATTTTTAATATTCTTTCCGAAGAATGGACATTGATATGTCCAAAGCTCCGCCAATTTATGTAGATGCATAACAATATGATTATTATCTATAGTTATTATATTACAAATTGCTTTTTCATATCATATACAGTTCAATAATTATTTTCTTTGTCTATATTATGTAAATTCATCTATAATTTTGCTGTATTGTAAGCTATTCTATATAAGTGTATAAGCTAGTATATATTGTAATCTACATAAATAAAGTACTCAATCAATCAATCAATCCATCTTTCTTTATCTTCCTCTCTCCTCTTCCTCCATCAACAATTTCTTATTTCAAATTTATTGCTCTCCTCATTACTCACCTACATCTTCTCTTTCACACCTGTGTAATCTCTCTATTCTCGTCCCACTCTCCCACTGTACTACTTCTTCATCTTATTCTTATTTATCTTTCTATTTTCTCCATCTCCCTTATTTCTCTCCTTCTCCTATATTTCTCTCCAGTCAAGTATTGTTCCTGATTTATGGAAGCAATCAGTGGTCAAGCCTATACCTAAGAAAAAGAATGCATGTATTCCTGCTGATTTTAGACCTATCAATATCCTATGCTCCATCTCTAAAGCCTTTGAGCGTACTGTTCATAGGCAAGTTGTCAGGCATTTGGCTGGCTTTGAATTTTTTGCAAAACATCAATCTGGTTTTCGTCCGAATTACAGTACCTGTACTGCTCTTCTGAAGATGACAGATGATATCAGAGCTGCAATGGATGGAAGGCAGGCTACATTGCTTGTTCAATTCGACTTCTCTAAAGCATTTGATAGTGTCAATCACACCCTTTTGCTCCATAAATTGAAAAACCAGTGTCAATTTTCTGACTCTGCGGTAAGGTGGTTTTCTTCATATCTTTCTGATCGTCACCAAGCTGTTAGTGGAAATTCAAACAACTTTTCATCATGGTTACCAGTCAATGAGGGAGTTCCCCAGGGATCAGTTTTGGGACCCCTCCTCTCTCAGTATACATCAACAATGTCTCTATGATATTTTCTCATGCCAACTACCATCTCTTTGCTGATGATTTGATAATATATTCCCATTTTCCTGTGCAACACTTTCATCAATCCATAGATCACATGAATTCGGATATTGCTAGACTGGTAGAGTGGTCTGATGCACACGGGTTGAGATTGAATCCAGTGAAAACCAAATGTATGATTGTTGGTCATCCCAGATTGACGAATAACTTGGATCTGGCCAACTCTCCGGCTGTGGTCATCAGTGGTATAGAAATACCATATTCTCAGTGCCTTAAGGTTCTGGCATCTTGATTGATAGTTCTCTGAGTTGGCATGAGCAAACCACGCATGTGTGCAATAGAGTCTTTAGTGGAATGCATCAGCTTAAAAGGATCAGAAACTATTTACCGAAATCTGTTAGAGTTACATTGGTGAACGCTTTGATCCTTCCATTTCTCTTTTACTGTTCAATTGTCTACGGTGATCTATCAGATGAACTGAATGATCGATTGCAGAGATCCATGAATTTCGCTGTGAGGTTCATATATGATGCAAGAAGGGATGCACATATTACTCCTTTCTTCAACGATCTTAACTGGCTTAAATTGAAGGAACGAAGAAAATTCTTCATTCTATGTCTGACATATAAACTATTGGTTCTAAATGACGGTCCAGAGTATCTTCGTGAGGCTTTCACCTTCATGACTGATGTAAATCCACAACGTCGAACAAGAGCTCATCGCTATAAGTTACAGATACCTCTGCATCGTACAGTATTTTTTAATAAATCTTTTGTTGTTAAAGCCTCAAGAGAGTGGAATGATTTGCCTGATCATATAGTTCTTTGTGGTTCGTTTAAACTTTTCAAAAAGAAGTTGTACCAGCATCTTGGTAATTATACAGTTTGAGGGGGGATGACTTGAAACAGGGTGTGAGCTTGTCAATAATTTGATTGTGAATTGGAACATACATAGACCGTTAACATAAACTTCAGTGTGAGAATATGTTTTTGTTATTCTCAGTTATTATTAAGTTTTCTTTCATTAGTATTATTTTTTAATCTTTTATATTTCATCTATATCTGTCTGCTTGGGAAATCAAAAATTCTATATAATGTATTCATGAATTTTCATTAATTCAATAACATTTATAATCATATTTATTGAATTGGCTCAGAAGCAGCGTAAACAAGAATTGAATTGATTCATATTCATATCATTTCTTCAATTCTCTTCTTCTTCTACTTTCTCATCTCTCTTACTTTTCTCCTTATTTCATTCTCTACTCTCTCTTTTTCATAACATGATCTTTATTATCTACTTATAATTATCTTAATCTATATTATCTAATTTAATTCTATTTTAACTTCCAACAGTTGACTGTTTTTATTTGTAATACTTATATTCTTGTTCATTTGAATACTGTTGTATCTTGTTTACTTGTTTTGTATTGTACTGTTGTTTAGTGCAACGGGTCTATCGAGACCTAGCACGTCATAATAAAAATCAATCAATCAATCAATCTCCATCATCAAACATGGTTTTTCACCATAAAATTACCAATTTCCCTTCCCTTCTCTCATCCATGTTAAATTTCTCTTTCCATCTACTTTCTCCACTCTTTTCTTTTGTAACATTTTCTACTTAATTATTGTCAGCCTCTTCTTGTTTAACTCTCTTTATTACACTACATCTGTGCTCTTTCTCACTTTCCCCTTTTTCATCTTGTTTTTTTCTATATTCTCTTTCTTATCCTTCTCTATCAACATATTTTCTTTATCTGCCTTTTCATTTCTTCTCTCCTCTCTTCTACAGCTCCTTTCCATCCTTTTCATTGGTATTTTTCCTTATTTTTCTTATCCATTTTCCTATTCATTCTCACCCTTTTTAAGTCTCATTGTTTCTCCTTCTCTTTTTTTGGTAGAGAGTTAGTGGGGAGGATATTTTTAATACTCTTTCCGAAGAATGGACATTGATATGTCCAAAGCTCCGCCAATTTATGTAGATGCAAAACAAATAAATTATATCTATAGTTATTATATTACAAATTGCTTTTTCATATCATATACAGTTCAATAATTATTTTCTTAGTCTATATCATGTAAATTCATCTATAATTTTGCTGTATTGTAAGCTATTGTATATAAGTGTATAAGACAGTATATATTGTAATCTACATGAATAAAGTACTCAATCAATCAATCAATCAATCAATCAATCTCTTTCACCCTCCTCTCTCTTCTCAAGCAGTCTTCCACCACTTGTTTTCACCCTTGTTTTCATCTCTCCTTCTTCCTCTTGTCCACCTTCAAACCTCTTCCGATTCTCCTCTACCTTCTCAACTAGCATAGATTGCTCAACCTGATCGTTCCAACTTATTATTACTATAATATTCCATCCTTGTCCGCCGCGTTGCTCTGATGTAGCCGCCACTTTTATGGTTTCAGAGAAAAAACAACAATCAACTGCCAACTACGTTGCAGTGTTGCCATTTCATTCTCTTTTTGTAATCATTCTCCACCGATGATTATTGTGAAGAAGGGTTCTCAACTCTTGCCACATTGTGGTTCACTTTAAACAGTCAGCAAACCTCACTAAGAACACCAATGTTTCCCATTTAATAAATGCTGAAAGTTTGAAGAAAATCTCACCTTCGTAATAAAGAATCTTCCTATAGTAAAATTACTTTTGAACAGTCAGCATTTCTTTATGAATAACATAAAGATTTCCTATTCAACTAAAGCAGACAGTTTTAAGTGAATCTTCCGTCAGTGAGCAGAGATCATAGCTTTGGAACAACTTCTAATCTGTCAGCAATCTATATTAGACTAATATTAAAGTATAACATATAACCGATTCTGACAGAATCAAGGGAATCTCACAATAGTCTTTTTGTGTGGCGGTTTCTCATTCAAATAATAGTTACGGTGTGGTCAGTCATAGGCTCATGGGTGTTCTGTATAATGTGAGTGAGTGAGCAAGTGAGAGAGAGAGAGTGAGAGAAAGAGTGAGTGAGTAAGTAAGGGAGTGAGAGAGTGAGTGAGAGAGTGAATGAGATAGTGAGTAAGTGACAGAGACAGATAGAGAGAGAATGAGAGAGTGAGTGAGTGTGTGATTGAGAGAGTGGGAGAGTGAGATGAGTGAGTGAGTGAGTGAGTGAGTGAGTGAGTGAGTGAGTGAGTGATGTGAGTGAGTGAGTGAGTGAGTGAGTGTGTGAGAGAGTGGGAGAGTGAGTGAGTGAGTAACAGAGTGAGTGAATGAGTGAGTGAGAGAGTGGGTGAGTGAGTAACAGAGTGAGTGAGAGACTGGGTGAGTGAGTAACAGAGTGAGTGAGAGAGTGATTGATTGAGTACTTTATTTATGTAGATTACAATATATACTGGTTTTTACACTTATATACAATAGCTTACAATACAGCAAAATTATAGATGAATTTACATAATATGGACTAAGAAAATGAGTTTTGAACTGCATATGTTAAGAAAAAAGCAATAGATAATTATATTGTTATGCATCTACATAAATTGGCGGAGCTTTGGACATATCAATGTCCATTCTTTGGAAAGAATATTCAAAATTATCCTTCCCACTAACTCTCTATCAAAAAGTTGATTTCATTAATTCAACTAAGGATTTATTTATAAATGAAAATATGGTGAAAGTTTGAGAGTAAGAGTGAGAGAGAGAGAGAGAGAGAGAGAGAGTGAGTGAGTAAGTGAGAGAGAGAGATAGAGTGAGGGAGAGTGAGAGAGTGATTAAGTAAGTGAGAAAGTGAGTGAGTGAGTGTGTGTGAGAGTGAGTTAGTGAGTGAATGAGAGAGTGAGTGAGTGAGTGAGTAAGTAAGTGAGAGAGAGAGAGTGTGAGTGAGAAAGTGAGTGAGTGAGTGTGTGTGAGAGTGAGTTAGTGAGTGAGTGAGAGAGTGAGTGAGTAAGTGAGAGAGAGAGAGAGAGAGAGAGAGTGTGAGTAAGTGAGAGAGTGAACGATTTAGTGAGTGAGTGAGTGAGTGATCTCTGACTTGTTTAGAAGTCAGTGCCCCACCTTCTCTAATTATTATTCCTTGTGATATTACCTACCCGCCACTCCCCAATCCCCTTCTATGGGTACCAACTAATGTGGCCTGCTATTATTATAGTGAAATTCACTACAAACTGTCACCTCCTCTCATCTATTACATCAATGGTTCCCATTCAAACAATGCTGTCAGACTTATGTGAATATCCCTATAACATTGATGTTTTGCCGTGTATAATTTTCATTGCGAATTGGCGGCGCACTGTGTGCTGATATCTTCCTACACATGAAACTGGTTTACCACAACAAACCTGTCAATAAAAATATTTATTGATGCGATCTAGTCGTGGAATGAAAGATACTGTAGATTCATGGGTTGAAGCACAGAGGAAAGAAGCACTATGGTATGCTTATTCCGTGGTTGAAGCTATCTATCTATAGTGAGGTCCACATTATAATGGCAGTGTACGATTGACAATACTGTTGCTGCCCTTTTCTATCATACAACAAAACAGATAGCACTATCTCTCTCTCTCGCTTTGCAATGTTGTCTATTTGTCAGAATATTTTATTTTTACTTTTGACAGTGAGTGTACTAAAGTGAACAAACAATTCTCAGCCGCCGTTTTTTTCTTCATTCTATCAAAATACTTGAGTACACAAGTCATATAATTGATTTAAAATGTATTTTTGAAACAATGAAATAATTTTTAAACATTACCTTATGAGAAACACAAATTAAAATACCGGAAATGACAAGCATTTTAAAAGTTGATAACTAACCATCCTAGACTTCATCCATGCTTCAGTTAGCCTATACGTATAGGTTGGACCTACTCGTACCGGTATAAATAATATTTAAAAGTTATTTCAGAACTAATCTATTGAAATAACTTATTTTTAAAACGGATTTTTATTTTTGTATTATTTAAAAAAAATTGGAATAGAATAACTTAATTTCTGTTGTTTTGAAATTCAGATTGCTGTATGACAGCTTTTTAAATTAGCCGCCATTTCAGGTTTGTATAGAATAGTCATTGATAATCTCTATCAACTGCCATAAGTCCTATATCTGTAAAAATTTCAGGAGCTCCGCCCCATCTATACAAAGTTCGATTTTAGATTCCCAATTATCAGGCTTCAGATACAATTTAAACAAAAAATTCCAAGTGGAAAAGATTGAGCATGAAAATCTCTACAGTTAATGTCCAGTAACATTTTCACCTAAATTTGAAAATAAGCAAGAAATTCGAAAAAATGTGATTATCCATTTGCAAACTGTTGGCAACTGTTGATTCTATTAAATCATCCACTATGAAGAGATAGCAGACCTCGTGTGTCTCCAGCGTTATTGTCCTGTCACCAGCTGGCTCAGATCTTTGTTTATAAGTAGACTTGAGATACGCGTGCACACTAGCGTCAGTTGATCAAATTTAACGGCAAGGAAAGTTGTGTGAGTGCGCCACACCAGATTTTTGAGATTTGTACCTATGACAAGATCGTTTTTCCCTGACAACTGGGAAACTCTATTTGTTTGACCAGAATATAAATATGTTCTTGTATAAGTGAAATTGACTACAAATTAGTGATCCGTGGTCTAGTGGATAGAGTGCTTGCGTAGCAGCATAGAGATCCCGGGTTCAAGCCCTCTCAATACCAAAAGTTTTTTAACCAGATCACTCCCGTGTTATCGGATGGACATGTTAAATTGTCAGTCCCGGCTGAAGTATGACAGTCGTAAGGCCCATTGACGGCTTAAATTATATATTCAGGCGGTGGGACCTTCCCGCAAGGGACTCCCCACCAACAAAAAGCCATACGAATTTACTTTTTACTAAAAATTAACAGCATTTCTTATAAGACGAACTTAACGCTTCTCATCCAAGCAATGGTGACAGTTTACAATAAATGAGATCAGGAATAGTTAGCGTACGACGAGAAGGCTACTGGCTGCCACTTGAAACAATAGAAACCGGGGACCATCTCGTCGTGTGCTGCCTAGAGTAGGACTTTGCTTGCGTTGTGACAGTTTACAATAAATGAGATCAGGAATAGTTAGCGTACGACGAGAAGGCTACTCGCTGCCATTTGAAACAATAGAAACCGGGGACCATCTCGTCGTGCGTCGCTTGCGTTGTGACGCAAAGTGGAACGTGACACGTCAGAGCTGGATGGGAGGAGACGTTTCTACGCAGCACTACATGGCTTGGCTCAATAATGACGCAAACGTTTGCGTTCAGATTGCAGCACCTCACACAGCGACTTCAACGTTATTTCTCCAGGTTTGCGTTGTTCAAAGTTCAGTTGACGCAAATCTGCTGGGTGCTGCGTTTTGCGTGTTTCGGCCATCTTGGATATTTATTTGTCGGCATTTTTTTGTCAAAGTAAAACCTGGTTGTCTTGTATTTATTGTATTCTAGTCCACACCGAGAGTACTGTGGTGGTATTAATACTGTAGTGTAGTCTATATAGTAGTAAATATACAACAAGTATTATAGCAGATACAAAACTAAATCTTTCGGGTATTCTCTTCTCTATGATTATAATAGATACCATACTGTGGTGTAGTAAGTTCAGTGGTAAATGTGCGAGTACTATAAAATATTATACTATGGTGTTCTGAGTACAGTGGATGAGAACAGAATTAAAACATTATTCTATTCTATTCAATACAGAGGAAAATAGGATTCCTATTGAGTTTTGATACACAATAATTTCTAGTATTCATCGAGAGAACTGTGGTGTCCCAAGTATAAGTGAACTTCAATACAGAGGAAGATAAAACACTTGTTGAGTTTTGATGCTCAAGAATTTTCTAAATTGGACTCAAAATGGACTAAATTTTAGAAAAGTGAAACCATAACCCTATTTTGGACTTTTAAAATGTTATATAAATTTGGGAGAGAAATAGTACAAGGAGTTTTGATGCTCAAGAATTTTCAGTATTCATCGTAAAAACTGTGGTGTCCTGGGAAGAATACAGTGAAATTCAATACAGATAAATATAGAACACTTTTGTTGAGTCTTGATATACAAGAACTTTATGTAGTAGGCCTTATCACAAAGTAGAAGAAATTCTTCTTTCTCTTTCTTCTTCTCTGTGGCCCTATCCACCGGAAGAACTGTAGTGATATTAATATTGTTCAGTAGTATATTCTGGCCTGTGGCAAATAATTGTATAATACTGATTTAATTGTATATAACTTCAATACTGAAGAAGATTAAAAACTACATTTAGTTTGTGTATAATTTTAGTCTTCAACGAAATAAGTATTTTGAAGAAATTAATTTTGTACTGTAGTCTTCAATGTGGTGAATAATTATTGTAAAAATAATGGTGAACTCATCAATTCCTGAATCATAATATAGGAAAATTTTGATCTTTACAGGGTGTTATGGAATGTTTCACATCAATGGCCACTCTAAGATTATACAGTCTCCATATTTATCACTAATTGTGATCCATGAGATAAATGAGATAGGAACAGTACCAGACTGTAAATAATATCTGGAGAAGATGGGAAGCTTCTTGTGAATGAACAAGATCTGCAGCCTTTACCAAAGTGTTACTGTGTTGATATTATTGGAGTGTTGTTGAAGTTGATGTTATTATTCTGTAGGTTCTTGCAAATAATTGTATGAAATATGGTGAACTTCAATACTGAAGAAGATAAGAAACTGATAGAGCTTGTGCGTGCGCAGAAGATTCTGTGGAATATAAAACATCCAGACAGAAAGAACCAGTTTTGTGAGAGAACAGGTGTGGAGGGCTATTGGTAAATCGCTCAATAGAGAAGGTAAGTGTGAGCCTAGATAGCATACTATCATAGAGAAAGAGAGCATAATTTCTCTTTAATGCTATATTTTCCCTATGATACTAAATAGTGAGGTTTAATTCAGAATTCAAACTGTAAAAATTTGTTGAATGGGAAGAACTAAAATGCGAGATAAATTACTTTTAACATGGCTCTTTCTCGAAGACGGAGAGGTCCGATGCTCTATCCTCCACTAATCACTCCCACTACCTAGCAGCATTCTCCTTCTTTTGTGTCTGAGTGAGAGAGCTTTGTAAAGGGACGCGGCAACACTTCCCTCCATCTATTGCTGGCAATGTTCCAAGTAGTGTACTGGTCAGCAGGTATATTGGTTTGTGTATGTTACAGAGATGTTTTCATCACAAGAACATGAAGCAAAATGACATGGCGCATCCAATTGTGCGCAGGATGTCCGTCTGTGTCCACGCTACAAACTGTGGAGGGAGAAATGGGTTTCTCCTCTTCATGTTAAAAGTAGTTTATCTCGCACTTTAATATTGTTCATAGAAAATGCTGATGTTTGAAGTAAATCTCACTTTGTAGTTCTAACTACAGTTAACCTACTGTACTTACAAATTTACTTTAGACTTGGAGGAATATGCAGCGCAGAGAAGTGGAGGGAGATCAGCCAATTACAGTGGAGTCATCGGTGGAAGCGCAGTTGCCAATTTGTCAGTCGTCTGACCGCTCTCGGACAGGAAACTTTGCATGTGTAGCATGAGCACATGAACAGTCACTAGAAGTTGGTTAACGCTGGCCGCTTCAAAACGGCAACATCGCGCCTCTGTATCCCTCCCGCTGTATGCTTTCTCTGCTGCGCATGTCCATCCCAAGTAAGAAGTAATTTTGTACAGAGTATAATAAGATAGTACAGTGCGATAGTAAAGATGATCTTGATGGGTAGGGTATGTCAGTAGCGTAGCCAGATTTTTGAAATTGCGGGTTGAAAAAACACCCAGTGGTTTGTTGAGGGGGGGGTGTAATCTTGGTTTTTGGGCCTCTTTTTCGGGGATCATGGGAGGGGGAGTTTTAACCTGAAAACCCTCTCATTTGCTAGGCCATTGGAGTGTATTTTTTCATTTCTGAATAATGCATTGTTACCTTCTTTCTATATTACTCCAAAATATACAGTAACTGTAGTTTCATCAAAAAGATGATTAATAAATAATATTGTACAAATGTTCACAAGCCAACACAAACTCATAGGCCCCCGGCTGCACAACAGCCGGTTAAATTTTAACCGTGATTAATTTCACGAGAACCAATCAGAGAAGGCGTTTTTGAAAAGACGGCTTCTCTGATTGGTTCTCGTGGAATTAATCACGGTTAAAATTTAACCGGCTGTTGTGCAACCGGTACTTAATATAATAATCATGAATGTATTGGACTTGCAATCCAAGTATCAAGGATAATGATTGTGGAATTTGAAGAGGTTATGTCTTAGAAACCTCAAAACACTGCACAACTCCATACGACAATGCAATAAACAAAATTTCCCTTCCAAAATTTTATGAAATCAACAAGCTGCGAGCTTAGTTGTGAAGATTTGTGTTGTACAATAATTGTTGTACTCACGAGACGTGGAAAAGGAAAGAAAAAGGCTCTCAGGAAAGTAGAACGGTTGAAAAGAAAGATTATTGATAGGAAGAGATACACTTATGACAAATATTACTCAATGAATTAAGAATAATTGAACAAATGATTTGCACAGCTTTGAATAAATGAACAGGGAATTATTCCATGAGCTCCTCACTTTTGTTGCTCCTGAAACTAGTAGAAGGGAAACTATCATGTTTTGCGATGTTAATGATGTAAATCAACGATTGTCCTTATCTCACAAGCAGGAACAGTTTTGAAGATCTGACTTTTTTAGCTGCTGTGCCACCTCAGTCTATAAGTCTCATTTTCATGGAATCATGCATCACTCTGGTCAACTGCCTCAAGGAATATAATGCAGGTAAATACTTCCTAATTTTACAATCCTACATTTAACATTAAATATATTGTCATACATTTCTTGGGAGAAGTATAAGCGTTGTACAGAACCACAGATAGTTCTGTACTAGATATCACTGTTCTAGATATGTTCTAGATATCTCTGTTCTAGATATCACAAGTCGTTCTTGTCTGTGACAAAACGTATCTAAACTTGAATGAATTAGGAAATTAAAGTAGTTCTTACCTGTGAAAAAATGTATCTACAAGAATTTGGAAAGTACTATACTCATTACTAGAAATATGAACCTTTGTCAGCTGAGGAGGTTCCAGTATCAATAGTATAGTCATGAACTCACTGATGGAATGAAGAGTCAAATTCGAATTCGAGTTGCTATAGTGAGGTCCACGTTATAATAACAGTATTTGATCAACTTTGGTTTTGCTATCCTTGTCTATCATTCGACAAAGTCGGTGGTACTATCCTTTTCTAGGTCCACAACGATGTCAATTATGTTTTTGACAATGTAGAAATATAATTAATTAATGCAGAGAATCGGCATCGCTATTCTTCTATCTTTATCCACTGCCATTATAACGTGGACCTCACTATAGGAGAGTTCAAGCTTACTGGAATCCAAGCTAACAAGATTACTGGATTAGTGATTACTGGATTACAAGCTTACTGGATTATTAAGTCCACCGTAGGAGAGTCCACGTAGGATTATTAAGTCCACCGTAGGAGAGTCCACGTAGGATTATTAAGTCCACCGTAGGAGAGTCTACGTAGGATTATTAAGTCCACCGTAGGAGAGACCACGTAGGATTATTAAGTCCACCGTAGGAGAGTCCACATAGGATTATTAAGTCCACCGTAGGAGAGTCCACGTAGGATTATTAAGTCTACCGTAGGAGAGTCCACATAGGATTATTAAGTCCACCATAGGAGAGTCCACGTAGAATTATTAAGTCCACCGTAGGAGAGTCCACGTAGGATTATTAAGTCCACCGTAGGAGAGTCCACGTAGGATTATTAAGTCCACCGTAGGAGAGTCCACGTAGATTATTAAGTCCACCGTAGGAGAGTCCACGTAGGATTATTAAGTCCACCGTAGGAGAGTCCACGTAGGATTATTAAGTCCACCGTAGGAGAGTCCACGTAGGATTATTAAGTCCACCGTAAGAGAGTCCACGTAGGATTATTAAGTCCACCGTAGGAGAGTCCACGTAGGATTATTAAGTCCACCGTAGGAGAGTCCACTTAACGGTTAGGTTGACTGAAGGGAGGGACTGATCACTTCACACACGTGACACATTGATTTCTACAGAATTACGATGTAATGTCCCCATTTGTCCCTCGAATATAATGTCATTGATGGCCTTTTTTGCAAACAACTGCTGTTGTGGGTCCATTTTTCGAAGCTCGGCCGCCCATGCTGCTGCAATTTTGTCGATGTCATCTTGCGGTTCATGAAGATATCTTTGGGGAGTCAATTTCACCAACTCCTCAGTGGGATCTGTAGCTTTACGTTTCCTGTTGTTCCGACATGGTGGATCATCCACCTGTGAAACAGAAAAAACGAAATTAAACCATGTAGCATGACCATATGATATATAGAATTTCGAAGAAATCTTTGCCTTTCAAATTCTTTGGAATCGAAAAAGGGTATTTTCATCTAAAGCTCTCTAGAAACTGTGAATTTTCAGTTGCTTTATCAACTTTCCAAATAACTATTTTTGCAATTCGAATTGTTAGGAATCTAAAAAAGATTATTTCCATTGAAAGTTCCCTAAATCTGTCAGTTTTTGGTTGCTCTGCCGAATTTGTTTTCTTTGTTGCAGATGCCATCAACCTCAAAAGATGAATGGAAACAAATTTGAGAAGACTTCTATGATCAGAGGAGTTTCCACAGTTATCTGGGTGCACGCTGTAGCAAACAAAAGACAATTAAGAATCCTCACAATATTCTGGAGTACTCTCCTACAACTAAATCAGTATTGTGATGATGAATATGGCAGAATAAATGTAAATTTATGGAGTTCATAATGTTTGATGTAGGAATAAAGCTGGATTACCATTGGAAGTAACCGGCACAGTGGAATAGTTATTTGTGCAACTAGTGCACAAAGTGACAGTTTGCTGCACCGAAAGAAACGTTTACGCCCGAGCCGTAGGCGAGGGCGGAATGGTTTGTTGAGTGCAGCAGAGGAACTTGGCGCACGTATTTCACATTAAGTTTTTCCTACAGTTACCATTGAATATGAAAAGTGGGTAATTATGGGTAAAATTGCCTGAAATGCATCAAATGTTTTTCTGTGTAATTTTATCATTGATAAAAACCTTAATCCTAAAATCCTAAAGTCCTCGTTGTCCTTGGTTATAATATATAATGAATAATAATTAGCGCGTTGTGCTTGGTTGCACCTCTGCTCACTATAGCAGCCCAGTCACTGTTACCAACTTCATTTTGATTTTGCTGCACTGTTGCTCCATATAACCTACTAAGTATTTTGCGTTGCCATGTTGCAAATCTGGAGTGCAGAAAATTTTTCCCGCACTAGAGCGGAAAAGTGATTCTTTGCGTTCTGTAATCAGTGCAGCAATGGCCACTTTTCAACGTAACTGTAGGAAAATATAATTTACATGAGTTCTGATTGGACAATTCAGCATAGATGATCGATTATGAATAGGAAAAATATTCTCACTGTACAAGTTACTTCCACTGAAACTGATGGGAATCAGATAGCACTTAAATGGACGAATATCAAACGGAAATATTTCGAACCAAAAAAAATGCAAAATACTTAGAAAATATTGATTTCTTTTTTGGGAGATGGTCCCGTAGGAATATCATAAAATGTTATGAAACATGAAACCTTACCACCAAGCTGCACTAGATGTGAGGAACGGATTTTCAAATTTTATCAACTGAGACGTGCTGGACACATTGTCAAAAACACCTTTGTGATATTTGGTGTACTCACTCTCTTCTAAAAAGGCTCCCTGGCAACATGGCTTATTATTTACTAACAGCTTTCATAAACGCCAATCACAAGCTTATGTCACTACGAATCTCGTGGATAGCGAGTGAGGGACTTGCAGAGTGTGTTACCACGGTTGGATATAACGAGGAGGGATGTTCCAAATCAATACCACCAAAAATGCAACCAATTGTGGAATTCCAATTTTTTCAACTTCCAGGCCAGGGTTCATGTTAATGAGAATTTTTCGGCTCCACTAATTCTCCAATATTGACTCGACTCCACAATTAGCTACACCAATAATTAGATTGAAAAATTTGGGAGAGCATCATTGATGATTGAAAACACTAAAGTGCGAGATAAATTTCTTTTAACACGGCTCTTTTCTCAAAGACGGAGAGGTCCGATGCTCTATCCTCCACTAATCTCTCCCACTACCTAGCAGCATTCTCCTTCTTTTGTGTCTGTGTGAGAGAGCTTTGTAACGCTTCGCTCCCCTCCACTGGCAATGTTCCAAAGTGATATGTTTGTGTATGTTACGGAGATGTGTTCATCACAAGAACCTGGAGCAAAATGACACGGCGCATCCAATTGTGCGCAGGATGTCTGTCTGTGACTATGCTACAAACTGTGGAGGGAGAAATGGGTTTCTCCTCTTCATGTTAAAAGTAATTTATCTCGCACATTATACTAATAACTATGATAATAATTAGTTACTATTTACAGCTATTTACTATTTACAATTTGTATGATTGAATTACATAAAAAAGTAAAAATAAAAGTTTGTAAAAATATACTCACTGGTATCGTGTTGACTCTGTTTTCATAATCATCTTCACCATCCTCAGATATCTCTTTAACATCCCATGATATATCCACCGTGCTGTTTGAAATGGTAGGTGTTTTCTGAGGTAGACCTAACAGAAACTTCATTTCTTCAAAATACCACATTAAAGATTCATCTTCTTTTGTTTCCACCCCACTTTTCTCTGCATCGCGAACTCGTTTCACTTGTTTCCGGAAATTAGTTCGCAATGAATTTATTTTTTTAACCACTTCTTTTCTGTCTGCATTCGGGTGCCTTTCGCGGTACTTTTCTATCAGCACTTCGTATTGCTCCGCCTTTTTGTCACGATTAGAGTAATCTTTGCACTTCACGTTCCACAGAGCTGGAAGACCACGATACATGTCGATAAATTCAAGGATGAACTGTTTTTCGGACTTCGTTTCACACATGCTTGCTTTGAGATATAAAACACAAAATATAATACACTATAAAACCACAGATACAAGTCTGAACGCCTAGTTAAAGAGAAAACTTATACTACAATATAAGAAAAGTAGTATATACTGTAGTATCAGAACGCCTAGTTAAAGAGAAAACTTATACTACAATATAAGAGAAGAATGTTTTTCGGACTTCGTTTCACACATGCTTGCATTGAGATATAAAACACATGAAATATAATACACTATAATACCACAGATACAAGTCTGAACGCCTAGTTAAAGAGAAAACTTATACTACAATATAAGAGAAGTAGTATATACTGTAGTATCAGAGATGTCGTAAGATTATTTTATTCTAAGCTAGTATTCTTGTCTATTCTGAAACGTTGACTTTGAGATGACTTGCTCAGTCTGACCTGTTCAGACGAACGCCTGATACCAACTGCGAGACTGAAAGGATTTTGCGCAATATTGCCAACGTTCCGAACCTAATGCCGAGTCTACACGACAACGATATTTGCTCAAACTTGGCGCAACGCCAGGTGGAGCTCTGCCAACTTTAACACAAACCTCAAGAGAGTCACACCACTGAAGAAGTGAGATTCTATTCAGTTCGGTATCGATTGTGTTGTGCAGTGCAGTTTGTGTTCTTCATCACCCGCAATGGACGAGATACTCTTGTGGTTCATCTATGTTATTTGTCTTTGAAAAAGGGGGAAACCCTAGATGTAAGTGGAGTCGGAATAGGTTGAAAAAGAAGGGCTTATCCCATATACAATTATTGAAAGAATTGCGACATGAACCCTATGACTGGAGGAATTACTTGAGGATGATTGAAGATTTAACACCGCATTATTGAAAAAACAAACAAATTATAACTTAGAATATGCAGGAATTACAATACTGTCAAATCTGCATAGTATCATGGATCGATGATCAATATGAATCAATAAATTCTAATAACTCCATTCAATCGTTTTTTAAAAAACAACCTACTCTGCAAACCTGACTGAGATTGATTGATAAAAGCACAAACCTCCAAACCTGAGAGATTTGCAACGATTTCCCGTCTTCACGAAGCAAACTTAGCGCAAACCTGGTTTGCGCAAGCCAGGTTTGCGCAAATATCGTTGACATGTCGACCGGGCATTAATAAATAAGTAAATAAATGAATAAATAAATAAATAACAATTACCGTTTGTACAATATATTGCGCCACTTTTCAGTACTTCCCCTCGAAAAACAATTTAGTATTGCTCAATAATATTGCCTATATAAAGTCTATAAACAGTTGAAATACGAAATAGATGCTCAATATTATTGTACAATATGAAACAACAGGGCACACAACTGTAGTGAATAACTGCAGCCACCTCAGTCACTATAACGTGTTTAATACAGTAGTGTGGCCCAATGTTTTGAATAGGTAATTATTGATTAGTATAAAGAGAAGAGAGAAAAAAAGAGCAGCAAAGAGAGAGAGAGGGTGGGGGATAGAGAGAGAGAGTGAGGAGAGATAGATGAGGGAGTGATTAGTATAAAGAGAAGAGAGAGAAAGAGAGCAACAAAGAGAGAGAGAGAGTGAGAGGAGAGAGAGAGTGATGAGGGAGTTACTAGTATAAAGAGAAGAGAGAGAAAGAGAGCAACAAAGAGAGAGAGAGAGAGAGTGAGAGAGAGAGAGGTGAGACAGATGAGAGAGTGTTTAGTATAAAGAGAAGAGAGAGAAAGAGAGCAGCAAAGAGAGAGAGAGAGAGAGTGGAGAGACAGATGAGGGAGTGATTAGTATAAAGAGAAGAGAGAGAAAGAGAGCAGCAGAGAGAGAGAGAGACTGATGAGGGAGTGATAGGTATAAAGAGGTGAGAGAGAAAGAGAGCAACAAAGAGAGAGTGAGAGGAGAGACAGATGAGGGAGTGATTAGTATAAAGAGAAGAGAGAGAAAGAGAGCAGCAAAGAGAGAGAGAGACAGATGAGGGAGTGATTAGTATAGAGAGAAGATAAAGAGAAGAGAGGAAGAGAGCAGCAGAGAGAGAGAGAGAGAGAGAGAGAGTGAGAGAGAGGAGAGACAGATGTGGGAGTGATTAGTATAAAGAGAAGAGAGAGAAAGAGAGCAGCAAAGAGAGAGAGAGAGACACAGATGAGGGAGTGATTAGTATAGAGAGAAGATAAAGAGAAGAGAGGAAGAGAGCAGCAGAGAGAGAGAGAGAGAGAGAGAGAGAGAGAGAGAGAGAGAGAGAAAGAGAGAGAGAGAGAGAGAGAGAGAGAGGAGACAAATGATGGAGTGATTAGTATAAAGAGAAGAGAAAGAAAGAGAGCAGCAGCAAAGAGAGAGAGAAAGAAAGTGAGTGAGAGAGAGTGAGGAGTGACAGATGAGGGAGTGATTAGTATAAAGAGAAGAGAGAGAAGAAATCTTTCAAATTTAGATTATGAGTTGGAAATAAAGGTTGTCACTTTTTACTTTCCAATCCACATCACAATTTTTCGTCCAAAAAATATATTAAATAAAAATACTAGAAAATGGTCAAAAACCACAGATTTATTGATAAACAGTTCATCAGAGATGACAATGGTGTAACAACCGAAACCGGTCTTTCTAAGTATCAATAAATCTGTGGTTTTTGACAATTAGTTAGTATTTTCATTTAATATGAATAATTCCCACAATATCAATTACACAGAAAGTCAAAAAATCTATCTTTATGTGAGAATTTTATATTTTATTACAATATTTCATAAAATGAAATTTAACTTCCCAGACTGTAATTTAGACTACTGTTGAAGCTCCATCAAGATTTAAATTTTCCTCTCAAATTTCCTAGAAAAAGATCGTACTAAATTATTTGTGACAAAAATCTCCTCTTATAACTGTGTGATAGCTGTTTCTTTCCTTTCTTGTGTTGTGTTCTCCTTGCAAAATTCCACCAAATCTGGTGATAAAAGAGCAAAATAGTGGCCACAAAGTTATATTATGTGTAATTCAAATAAAATTAATACTTCTAATAGTTATTCAATTGTCATTTCAACGATATTATCTGATACATACTTTTTCATTGTCTCATTGAATGTTAGACTACAAGGTTATGTTAATTTGAAATAGGGATGTTTGTCGATTCCATTCTGTTTTAATGTGTCAATGAAAACATTCTTGATTTTGGAATATGAAGATATGATTCATAAATAGAATTATAGTACCCTTTTAAATTAATAAAATTATAGAATAAGAATACAAAAAATTATGATAAATCATTATTTAATTATTAATTTCAAAGGGTACTATAATTTTATTTTATAAATACAAGAAAGTAGCCCTGAATTCATACATTTTTAAAATATGTGATTATTTCTTTAATAAAGGGTTATTATTTGCAGGATCTGAGGTGAAAAGCCGCTGGAGAACAATACGAGACAACTATATGAGGAATAACAATAGAAATCCAAAGAAGAGGAAACGAGCCATATACTGGGGCATGTGCAAGTTTCTAGATGCCGGAAAAGCTAGAGAGAAAAACTCTTTCGACGAGGCAACTATGCCAGTTTCCGTAGAAATGAAATATGAAGAGAACGATTCTAATGGCATTGGGAGTGAAAACGAAATAGGACATGATCTCGATATGATTGACAAAGAATTCCAGGATAGTGTTTACCAGCATCCAGTAGGTCTAGCATTGAATTTGGAGTCTCCGTCCGAGAAAGAAATAAGAGACAATGATACAACATCTACTTTGGCCCAGTATTTGGCTCACAATGATGAGGACAAACTCCAATTTAGGAAATTCCTGCAGGATCTCATGAAAGCAACACCCCAAGAAGACGAAATTGATGTGTTTTTCAAATCGATGGCGATGACTGTGAAGAAGTTTCGACCAGATCTCATCACAAAAGCGAAAGTCAATGTCTTCAACTCCGTTATGGAGTTGGAGGTTATGAACCAAAAGACTCAATTTTGATCCTATTTAAATTTGAGGGAAGATAAATTTGAGGCCATACATTAATGCAATTGTTTACAGTCTTTTCCAGATCATTTCTCAATGATTAACTAATAAATTATTATAGTTTATTTTATCTTCTGTTTTATTTTTAACCCATATTGTTGAAGGAAACACTAAGATTTTGTCAAAAATATCACTTATTTATTGTAAAATAACAAACATGTTGAGGTTTATAAAAAAACATTATTTTTATAATAAAAAACAATTATAGATCATCAGCTGTTCTTAGTGAGAATTTGTGTGTATTTTTGGCTTCAAAATTCATAAAATAACTCAATTAATACAATGTGCAGTGATAATTGAGTGTAATATTTAACTATAATTTGGTGTTTTAATTTTTCTAAATTTAAAATTTGCATCTCATATTTATTTTTGGACGAAAGTTGAGCTTGAACTTCTTACAGAAGAAACATAACCTATTTTTTGGACATGTAATCAAAATTTGGGAATGGAATAGTTTTGGGCCAAGCCTGTTGTTCCTTCCCAATCATATTTATATGTTTTGTTATTGTATCCACGTATAAATAAATAAATAAATGTTTTGACACCAATGGTGTCATCTACAGTGTGAAAATTGAAAAAGAGTTATTATTATTATTAAACGAAAATCCAAATTAAATGCTGTAATTCACCCCGAAGACTTCTGCTACTGCAAATTTCCATCTGAAAAAGGTTATATTTTTGACAAAATCCAAGTGTTTTCAATATCTCAACAACTCACCAGGAACAGTATCTACCTATATTGTTGACATGTTTGTTACAAAGATTTTATTCATGGGATTTCATTACTGTTATGTATGATCATCTATAATATAATAGAGGAAAGAATTGGCTTATATACGTACGGGAAAAGAAATTCACGAATGACGCATCATCACGTCTGAACTACTGGACTTTAACTTGAAACTTTGCATATTATGGATTCTTGAAAACACTTAAAAATATTTCAACGATCAGTTTCGACCATGACTTAGGTCATTTTCAAGTTGAAACCTTCATTTTCATTTCAACTTGAAAATGACCTAAGTTTGATCGAAACTAGTCGTTGAAATATTCTAAAGTTTTTTATAATAAAGGGTACTACAAGTTTTTATATTGTTTTTATTAATTTATAGATTCTTGATCTACCGAGCATGGTTATGGTTATAGGTCTATTTTCAGTTCTTCAAGATTTCTGTTCATTCCAAAGTACTGATGGCCGTATCTATAATCACAGATGAAATATTACTGAGCATTCTTTCCTCTATGGTCTATACTACTAGTAGTTCTGTGAACAGTAGACCTCACGCAGTGTTCTCATTCACAAGTACCTGATGTCACTTGTTTTAAATGTTAACAAACTCAGTTCACGTTTGAATTTGTATTCCATATGATATAATTCATCCAGTTCCGTGATAATCTTTCTATCTGATGGAAATTAATTTTTTACAATCAAAAATGTTATAATTTCTCCAGTTCATTTGTTTATTTTTAATCACCTATTAAATTTGGTTTTTGGAAGGTGAGAATATTGATACTAATGGGCACGCATAATAATACCATGACTGCAAAACAAAATATTGGAACCAAAGACCTTAAAGCTGCGATTAGACCAAAGCTATTAACAAAATGTTTATAACTCAATCCTTATAGATTATATTAGATTGAACATAACTTATCATACACATGATGAACATATGTGTTTGTCAACTTCCGTTCAATCTAATAGAATCTAAGGATTAAGTTATTAACATTATGTTAATAGCTTTGGTGTAAACCCAGCTTAAAGATGCATACCCTTTTAAGGTCTTTGATTGAAACTATAGACCTTATACAAATACAGTAATAGACTGGCTCCTCCACACATCTGTGTAATCACTTGTCAGCTGATTTATGATGAATAATTCTATAGTCTGATTTTTACTTTCCTTGCCCTATTACCATAGGTAAGGAAAGTATTGCTTTCCGAAAAAAATTAAGATACCCCAATTTCTAAATTTCTATACGTTTCAAGGTCCCCTGAGTCCGAAAAAGTGGTTTTTGGGTATTGGTCTGTATGTGTGTGTGTGTGTGTGTGTGTGTGTGTGTTGTGTGTGTGTGTTTGTGTGTGTGTGTTGTGTGTGTGTGTGTGTGTGTGTGTGTGTGTGTGTGTGTGTGTGTGTGTGTGTGTGTGTGTGTGTGTGTGTGTGTGTGTGTGTGTGTGTGTGTGTGTGTGTGTGTGTGTGTGTGTGTGTGTGTGTGTGGGTGTGTTGTGTGTGTGTGTGTGTGTGTGTGTGTGTGTGTGTGTGTGTGTTGTGTGTGTGTGTGTGTGTGGTGTGTGTGTGTGTGTGTGTGTGTGGTGTGTGTGTGTGTGTGTGTGTGTGTGTGTGTGTGTGTGTGGTGTGTGTGGTGTGTGTGTGTGTGTGTGTGTTGTGTGTGTGTGTGTGTGTGTGTGTGTGTGTGTGTGTGTGTGTGTGTGTGTGTGTGTGTGTGTGTGTGGTGTGTGTGTGTGTGTGTGTGTTGTGTGTGGTGTGTGTGTGTGGTTGTGTGTGTGTGTGTGTGTGTGTGTGTGGTTGTGTGTGTGTGTGTGTGGGTGTGTGTGTGTGTGTGTGTGTGTGTGTGTGGTGTGTGTGTGTGTGTGTGTGTGTGTGTGTGTGTGTGTGTGTGTGTGTGTGTGTGTGTGTGTGTGTGTGTGTGTGTGTGTGTGTGTGTGTGTGTGTGTGTGTGTGTGTGTGTGTGTGTGTGTGTGTGTTGTGTGTGGTGTGTGTGTGTGTGGTGTGTGTGTGTGTGTGTGTGTGTGTGTGTGTGTGTGTGTGTGTGTGTGCGCGTCTGTGTACACGATATCTCATCTCCCAGTTAACGGAATGACTTGAAATTTGGAACGTAAGGTCCTTACACTATAAGGATCCGACACGAACAATTTCGATCAAATGCAATCCAAGAATGCGGCTGAAATGGCGAAAATGTTGTCAAAAACAGGGTTTTTCGCGATTTTCTCAAAAACGGCTGCAACGATTTTGATTAAAGTTATACCTGAAATAGTCATCGATAAGCTCCATCAACTGCCACAAGTCCCATATCTGTAAAAATTCAGGAGTTCCGCCCCATCCATGCAAAATTTTATTTTAGATTCTTAATTATCAAGCTTCAGATACAATTTAAACAAGACATTTCGAGTGGAATGGATTGAGCATGAGAATCTCTACAATTGATGTTCAGTAACATTTTCACCTAAAATTGAAAATATGCTTGAAATTCGAAAAAATGTGATTATTAAATTGCTTACTGTTGGCAAGTGTTGGTTCTATTAAATCATTCACTACGAAGAGATAGCAGACCTCGTATGTCTCCAGCGTTATTGTCCTGTCACCAGCTGGCTCAGATCTTTGTTTATAAGTAGACTTGAGAACACTAGCGTCAGGTGATCAATTTTCCGTTGCCGTTATGGCAAGGAAAGTTGTGTGAGTGCGCAACACCAGATTTTTACTCCAATATTGGCGTATGAAGGAGGCTCCTTTTTCCTTTTATATTATCCTTGAAATGCAAAATTTTCAAAAACCTTGTATATACGTCGACGCACAATTTAAAAAGGAACATACCTATCAAATTTCATGAAAATCTATTACCGCATTTCGCCGTAAATGCGCAACATATAAACATTTAAACATTAAGAGAAATTCCAAACCGTCGACTTGAATCTTAGACCTCACTTCGTTTGGTCAATTATACAGTATAGAAATCTCTATACATAAACCAAGAGTATTTAGTGAACATAGTACATTATCTAGTACTAGTGAACACATATCAGGGTTTCTCAATACAATTTGTAGCCTAATCATACCACCAATAGTAAATAATCTAAATAAAAAGTGAAAATAATTTATTTCAGAAATAAATCCATGCTTCAACCACCTAGTAGTGAGGTCCCTGTCAAACCTTCAAACCGTCGACTTGAATCTTAGACCTCACTTCGTTCGGTCAATTATACAGTATAGAAAACTCTATACATAAACCAAGAGTATTTAGTGAACATAGTACACTATCTAGTACAGGTGAACATATCAGGGTTTCTCAATACAATTTGTAGCCTAATCATACCATCAATAGGAAGTAATCTAAATGAAAAGTGAAAATGAAAATATTTTTTTTCATAAATAAATCCATGCTCAAGCCACCTATAGTGACTAGTGAGGTCCCTGTTAAACCTTCAGCATTATATGGATGAAAAGTTTTCATGTCATTTAAAAAGTATGCTGAAAGTTTGAGGTAAATCTCACTATATATCACAGGGTGTAGGAAAACAGTGGATTTCCAGAATAAAATTTGTAATCACGCTACCTTACTCATGGGTGTGACAAATTAGAGTAACGAGAAAAACATTCAGCTATGCGGTTAGTCACGTCAAATCCAGAGAATTGGTTACGGCGAAAGTAAGAGTGATGACGTCACACCCCAGTGACGTAATGCTATAAGAACGCGTAGGATTGCAGCTGTACTTCACGTCACTTTAAGTGTCACCATTGATTGTATAGGAGAATTGATGGTCTTCTACAAGGAATATTGCCAGTATGAAGTGAATCTTATAAAATCTGGTGTGGCGCACTCACACAACTTTCCTTGCCGTTATGAAAATTGATCACCTGACGCTAGTGTTCCCGCACATCTCAAGTCTACTATTCAAGATTTGAGCCAGCTGGTGACAGGGTAATAACGCTGGAGACACACATGAGGTCTGCTATCTCTTCATAGTGAATGATTTAATAGAATCAACAATAATTTGCAATTGAATAATCACATTTTCTCGAATTTAAGCTTATTTTCAATTTTAGGTGAAAATGTCACTGAACATTAAATTTTCATGCTCAATCTACTCCACTTGATTTTTTTTTATTTCAATTGTATCTGAAGCCTGATAATTGGGATCTATCTGCATTGATGGGGCGGAGCTCCTGAAATTTTTACAGATATGGGACTTATAGCAGTTGATAGAGCTTATCAATGACTATTTTTGGTATAAATTTGATCAAAATCGTTTGAGCCGTTTTCGAGAAAATCACGAAAAACCCTGTTTTTGACAACATTTTCGCCATTTCAGCCTCCATCTTGAATTACATTTGATCGAAATTGTTCGTGTCGGATCCTTATAGTGAAAGGACCTTAAGTTCCAAATTTCAAGTCATTCCGTTAATTGGGAGATAAGATATCGTGTACACAGACGCACATACACTCATACACACACACACACACACACACACACACCACACACACACACACACACACACACACACACACACACACCACACACACACACACACCACACACACACACACACACACACACACACCACACACACACACACACACACACACACACACACACACACACACACACATACAGACCAATACCCAAAAACCAGTTTTTTGGACTCAGGGGACCTTGAAACGTATAGAAATTTAGAAATTGGGGTATCTTAATCTTTTTCGGAAAGCAATACTTTCCTTACCTATGGTATTAGGACAAGGAAAGTAAAAAGACACCATGAACTGGATTACAAATACTGTCGAACTAAAACTTCTTCAAACTGCCAGTATTGATTGAATGGAGAGTATTGATGATTTTTTATTAGAAACACTGACAGTTCAAAGTGGGTTTCATTAGAGGCATCATGAAGTAGATGATAATGGAAATCTTGGAGCTTGGAGGTGACCAAACATTACATGATCCCAGCATCTTCAGAGTTGGGACTGATAGTTCCAGAAGTTGTAGAACTATAGAGTGATTGATTGATTGATTGAGTACTTTATTTATGTAGATTACAATATAAACTGGCTTATACACTTATATACAATAGCTTACAATACAGCAAAATTATAGATGAATTTACATAATATAGACTACGAAAATAATTATTGAAAGTATATGATATGAAATAGTTATTTGTGCAACTAGTGCGCAAAGTGACAGTTTGCTGCACCGAAAGAAACGTTTACGCCCGAGCCGTAGGCGAGGGCAGAATGGTTTCTTGAGTGCAGCAGAGGAACTTTGCGCACGTATTTCACATTAAGTTTTTCCTACAGTTACCATTGAATATGAAAAGTGGGTAATTATGGGTAAAATTGCCTGAAATCCATCAAATAACTTAGTAGTGTTTGAATGGCGAGGCGGCTGTGTGGTGTGTGCTGTGGTGGCACTGTGCTGTTGCTGTCCTCGTTATAATATATAATAGTAATAATTAGCGCGTTGTGCTTGGTTGCACCTCTGCTCACTATAGCAGCCACAGCAGTCACTGTTACCAACTTTATTTTGATTTTGCTGCACTGTTGCTCCATATAGCCTACTAAGTATTTTGCGTTGCCATGTTGCAAATCTGGAGTGCAGAAAAATTTTTCCCGCACTAGAGCGGAAAAGTGATTCTTTGCGTTCTGTAATCAGTGCAGCAATGGCCACTTTTCAACGTAACTGTAGGGAAAAAGTAATTTGTAATATAATAACTATGGATAATTATATTGTTATGCATCTACATAAATTGGCGGAGCTTTGGACATATCAATGTCCATTCTTCGGAAAGAATATTAAAAATATCCTCCCCACTAACTCTCTACCAAGAGTAGTGTAGAGAGTATTCATTATATTCTATACTTCAGTCCAGTCTATACTCTATTCTGTATACTCAATACTCTATATTCATTACACTTTATACTCCAGTCTTATACTCTCTGGATAGTACCACAGATATAGTGAGGTCCACGTTATAATGACAGTATTTGATCTACTTTGGTTTTGTTATCATTGTCTATCATTCGACAAAGCCGGTGGTACTATCCTTTTCTAGGTCCTGAACGATGCCAATTATGTTTTTTGACATTGTAGAAATATAATTAATTAATGCAGAGAATCGGCATCGCTATTCTTCTATCTTTATCCACTACCATTATAACGTGGACCTCACAATTGTACCACATATAGTGAAGTCCACGTTATAATGGCAGTGTTTGATCAGCAATGGCATTGCTATCCTTGTCTATCATCAACAAAGCAGATAGCAATATCTCTTTCTCGCATTGTTCTGTTGCCAGATCGTCTTTCAATAATGAAGAATTAATAATTAATTAACAAAATGATTCATCATAATTGTGAAATTATTGAAAAATATAATTTCTTGCTCAATAAATATAATTTATTATTTTAAACGAGAATTAACAGTATCGATAATTAATATTACATCAATAAACCTGTATCAGCTACCGTCTATAGGAGGCATTGACAAGATAGAGGTTCGGCAACGTTGTTCTCCTATCCTTCTCCACTGCCATTATAACGTGGTCCTCAGTATAATCATGTTTATGATGAGATCAATCAATTATCTATGATAAATATGACCAATCATATATGATATGATATACGATATATGATATATGATATATGATATATGATATATGATATATAATATATGATATATGATATATGATATATGATATATGATATATGCTATATGATATATGATATATGATATATGATAAAACAAAATAAAACTTGTAGCACCCTTTATTTATTAAAAAACTTAAAATAGTTGAACAGAATATTCAATTTTTATTTAAATTTAATAACTTTTACCATAAATAATTAGTCATATGAATTTAAACATATGTCAGTTTTATATCAATTAGTAAACAGTTATTGAATTTTATCTATTTATTTTAGAACCTGAAGATGGTTTTAGAACCGAAACTAGTTGTTCAACTATTTTAAGTTTTTTAATAAATAAAGGGTGCTACAGGTTTTATTTTGTTTTATTAATTTAAAAGCAGCCCATTTCAATAAGTGTTTTATGATATATGATATATGATATATGATAAATGATATATGATATCTATGATCAATCAATTGTCTATGATAGTACATAAGAAAGAGTCTTCACTGATATACTGTCCTAGAAACTCAATTTTATTACCAACTAAATAAATAATAGCGAATGTTAGGAACTTAAGTGCTCTAAATTATCAAAAGTTAGTATCAAATTAGTATTAACTAACGTTAAGAGTGGTTTGTTGAACAAGTAAAAGTAGCAGGTGCTTAGAGATATCGGTAGATTCATGAATAAAATTTGGTTATACATTGATATTAGTGAAACGGAGAGAGACGTCATTCACAACAAAGCTGTTGTTGACCAAAGTGAGATAGATGATTCACTGTCAACATTAGTTAAATGGGGAGCATTGTTGTTGTTCATGAGTAATTCTGACAGTTTGAATTGAACCTTAAGATAGAGAGAGAGAGTGTGAGAGTGTGAGAGAAAGAGTGAGTGAGAAAGAGGCTCGCGAAATTGGCGGGAAACCACATGCGTTAACGATTAAACAACAAAATAAAACAAAAAATTAAGGCGGCAAAAACTAACTTGGGCCATGTTGTAAAACTTGAAAATATGTCGGAAGCGAGAAGTAGATAAGAGGAAGAGGGAGTGCTGGAGGATTGTTGCACCGGATGAACAAAGAAGATTGGCCTTGAAAGAAGCTCTCTGATTGGTCGAAAATTGCGCGCCAAAATTGTGGACCTTGTGGCGTAGTAGAAGTTAGCGTCGTTCACAGGCGTTTCGCTAGAATTCTTGCGATCTTCTCTTCAATCGAGATTTTTTGTATTTTTTTCGTTTCGTAGAAATGGAACCAGTTGTCTTCTGCTTTTAACTATCTGCCTCTCTGTCTGTGCTAAACCGATTTCTCACCGAACTCCAGTTCTCTTTCTCAAATTACAACTTACAACGCTCACATTTTTAAATATTTGTTGTTTTTTCCCTGAATTCTCAACCTTTTATGATTAATTTTTGGAATTAATTATTCATTAGGAATGCGAGCAAGTCATATGCTTGGAAATCGGAGATACATCGCTCTTCCTAGAATGACTTCTGCATAATCGTAAAAACTTTTTTTTTCATTTCATTTTCATATTTTCATTTTATTATTTGCTGTGTTTATTTTTTCTGCTATCTAAAATTGTGTTTATATTTTCTGCAATGTATATATTTCAGAAAGACTTTTCGTAAAAACTTTCCATTTCTTTCAATATTTGTATTAAATATTGCATTTTCAATTGTTTTACTTGAAAATTTATTAATTAATAAATGTAATTGATTGTGTTAAGAGAACAATTATGGGATTTTGTGCTCTCCTATGTATCTCGAATAAATAAATGAATACATGGTTACAGAGTATTTCGTCTGCTCGTGTATAGTAAAACATTAAAAAGAAAAACTTGATGATGATATTTGAAAACTGCAGAATGAATTAAATCAAATAAATTCAAAATGCATCTTTCACACGAGAACAGAAATAAACAAAACTGAATCAGAGATAACTCATACGATTGCTTTATTCTAGGCCTGAGCTCATTCTGTTAATACTGACCTGAAAGTACCATATATCAATTAGAAAAGTTTATTTTCAAGCAAACAGTAATGAGCAATATATACTTTAAATTCGTTATTCTTCTTCTAGAGTAATAAAGATGAAAAATTCATACAATATTTGAAAATACTCCACTGATTTGATCAACATTGACTACTCTATAGCGTTCTGGGTTTTGTGAACTCGAATTCCAAGGCCTAAATGAGTTCATTTTATTAGGCAGAAGGATCTCCAGCTCAATTCAAACTGATTATGTTTTCTCATATTGTTTCCAATATCTCTCCTAGCAGGCTATCTAGCCTATATAATGCCAATCTATATGTAATACTATATTATTATACTGTATATTTTGTTCTACTTGAGTGGTCTAGTGTTAGTTATCTAATTTATTTTCTCAAATTTTATTATTCTAGTTCCTAGATAAGTTTATCTTCCTTCCTTTACATCCTCTTCTTACTCCCAAACTTCCCTTTGCATGCAAACAATTTTTTCCCTCCCTCTTATCAAATTTGTTAACTTTATTTTTTGTAATGAACGATTCAATGATTTATTATGTATACTTATATAGGCACCTACTGAAGAACCTTCGGGTTTAGTGGGACCTCCAATGTGAATATTTTTTTCAATAAAACTTGATTGAATGCTTATGAGGGGCACAGGAAGATCTCCTGATGGCTACACCGATATCAATAGCCTATTTGAATTCTCTGGAAGCATGTGATTCTCACCAAGCCTCTGATTTCCAGAACAAAGTGACTGTTGAATTGACTAAGATGTTTTCCTTTCTATTTATGAATTTATTATTAACATTATGTTCAAGAATTTTGTGATATTACATGTGTTGTGTATTTGCCATAGGCTAAATAAATGTAAATCTTATCTACATCCTACAAATCAAATCCAAACTGATGGAATATGATCTAAATCAATAAATTCAATCTATCTCAGACTCAATACCGCACAATAATTATGCACTTGTAACAACCGACACTGTACCGACTGTGTTCAGTCTGGAATGCACAATTTGACACATGATTGTTGAACCGAATATTGGTTTGTATATCAACTAACTGTTGTCTCGCCATTTGCATGTATCCAACCTCATAAATCAGGCTCACCTGACTTGGCCCATGCTAATTTGAATTCCTCTGCAGTGGTGACACCCCTCTCATAATGAGTGGGTGATGTTAAACCCCCTCCCCCACCAGACGCATACTATCAAGGATTGACATTCAACTCAGCTTACCTGAAAATCCGAAATCCCCTAGGAAATTAACGTTCCAAAAGATATAGCTTATTGGGGTGTAGGCCCAATTACAGAGTGATCGGAGGATCACGCAACCAAAACTTTCGAGATTTGGGTGGCTCAATTTTTCGGTCACTCTGTGATATCAATATTCTGTAACACTGAGAAGCCCTAAACCCTACCAACCCCTGAAAGCCTACCAAATCTTGAAACCCTGAGAATTTTCTAGTTTGGGATTGTGGATTGATTCATATAATAGTTTGTGAGAGGCAATACTTGGAATTGATTTTGATTCAAACATTTTTTCTGTGAAAAAGATTTTCTTAGAGTATATCGGAGTGCAGTGAATGATTAGTCTCAATCAGGGAGTCTATCACCCGGTTGCACAAAAACCTATTAAATTATAATCCCGATTCCCGATTAATTACCACGAGAACCAATCGGAGAATACTTATTTTAAAAAAACCCTCTCTTATTGGTTCTCGTGGAATTAGTCCATGACTAAAATTTAACAGGCTCTTGTGCAACCAGGCATTCATATTTGGATGGAGATTTATTTGAAAGTTTGAACGATTATCAAACGATCGAAGGATTGTGTTAATCTAAGAAATTATTTTGTGAAATGATTAAGGACTGAGAATTTTGTGAAGTGAACAACTACAAGGCTTAACCTATTTCGGACTATGTGTAACCTTATCTAAATTTGGAAGAGGAATAGCACAAGGTTACCTTACTTTTTCTATTCCTATCATTTCGATGATGTACTTATTGCATGAATCAATAAACAATAAAGAATAGTTGAAAGAATAAGACTTTGATATTGTCAATATCACTTTTATTTATTCGAAAATTAATTTATAATTCAGAACCAGGTTTCATGGTAAAACCTACCACATCTTCAGCTGAGCTAATATCAAAGTCTTATTCTTTCAATTATGGAAAAATATCAGAACATCTCATACCATACAATCAAATCAATAAAGAATAGATGAAAACTCTTATATATCTAATTGAATCCAAATTTCTAGTATCTCTATAGGTCTGTATTAAACTTCCAATTTGGATATCTACTGTTTCACAAGATAAAAATAGATGAAACCAAGATGTAAAAAAGATGAAAGCTTTACTATTAAGGATGAAACCTACCTTAGTCTACCTTTACTACAGTCCAAATTACAAAGACAAGGAAAACGGCTTGAATGGCAATAATATTGTAGAAAATAATGAATTACAATCGTTACATGGATTAGACAAAATATTTTCAATTGAAATACCAATTCTTTTCGATGGCTGCGATATAACAATTCTATCTCAGAGAGTATAGAATATATTAGACTACTTCTCTGAGAAGGATGAGAATTGGTATTTGAATAAAAATTATTTTGTCTAATCTATCTGACGATTTTAATTCATTATGTTATACAATAATTATTGCCTATAATTGTATTACATTTTATACTCTCTGTGCTATCTGTGGCTAACTTTCTATGCTGATTTTGCAAATATTTTGTCTAATCAATCTGACGATTTTAATTCATTATGTTATACAATAATTATTGCCTATAATTGTATCACATTCTATACACTTTGTGTTATCTGTGGTTCACTTTCTATGCTGATTTTGCACAATTCTAGCTGGAAACCATTTTGCTGGCATGCATTATTTAGGGGGCATCGTATCGTCACCAGACTAATTTCCAAGAATTGGCACAATTGTACCAGTTGACAATGCCGTAAATTGACTGCATTGTTCGTATTTCTGAGCAGAGTCATGTAAAATAATTGGTGAACCTAGTCACGTGGTCTCTTTAGCCACAATTTCCGCCCCCATTCGGCACCACCCCCTCTTCAAGGGGCAAGAAGGTCCATCTTCACCCACCCACACTCAATTCACCACAGTTCCCTTTGACAACTTGTTTAGTGAAATTCACTTTCGAATTGTCAGTATTCCAAAAGAAATAACACCAACCTTCCCAATCAACCTAATGCTGTCAGATAAAAGTGAATATCACTAAAGAGGGGTCATTGCTTTTAATTGTTGGTGCAATTAAGCACAATTGGAGCTATTGTAATTCCAGTAAAAAGACTAGCACGACAATTTGGAATATTTCTCAGTTTTGAGAAGGTCGTGAAATTGCTGATGTCATCAAATATTTTTGTTAGAATTGATACTTGTATTTTTTTCAAATATATTATTATAGAAGGTAGTAATAAACTAGTTTCGAAATTGATAAAAACTTTTTTTTACGAAAATAACCAGACTAAGGAATTGCTTATTCATATGATGTAACAAGTAATAAATATGTTGTTGGTTATCCATCTTGTTTCCACTATTATTATTACTATTAAATTTTATAAAACTTTAAAGTGAAAAAGCACTCACATTCTTTGATGTGGCGACGTCTGTTTCGTGCTGGTATCGCACATTTTCAAGCCAAAACAGTTCCTGTTTGGCTTGAAAATGTGCGATACCAGCACGAAACAGACGTCGCCACATCAAAGAATGTGAGTGCTTTTTCACTTTAAAGTTTTATAAAATTTAATAGTAATAAGTAATAAATATGTTTGGTTTAATAATATAATTATTACCTTCTTTTTTATTACAAAAATATCAATAATAGGAGAATATTATTAAATGAGAGCAGTCTTTCACTTCCAACCATAAGAGAAAAGCTATTGAAAAATATAATATCAATCATCATACAGTATAATATTATGTATCATTTATTGAAAATATTTCACAAATTAGAAAAATATGAAATATTTTTGGAGGCAAGTACATAGATAAAATCTTTTATCTGCAGTATCACAATTTCATTACATAATTTCATAAAAAAATGTTATGATCAATTGTTTTTCTCAATATGAATGTTACTTCTATGAATTTTATTTCAAAAAGAATATTGGAAAATACCTCATAAATGATAAGAAAATTCCAGTGTGCTGTTTTTTTTACAGTTCGTTACAATCAGGGGTATTATTTTAATATTAATTTATTATACTGATATAGGACTTATAATATATTTTTGTGTATCTTCTTAGTTAAACTGATTTCCCAAGTTAATATTTAGTATTCAAGAGAACAGTAATAATTGGTAGTATAAATAGTTCAGTTACTTAGTATTATAGTAATAGTGTTAAAACCGCAATGGCAATATTATTAGAATACACACAGCTGAAAAATAATTTTGTTGAGAAATAATTGTTGATGAGTGATGAGAATTCAACTAAAACTTTATTGAAAGACAATAATATGTCGAAACAAGATTATAAATCATGTTCGGCATGAGCAAAAAATATCCTCCCCGGCGGGGAATCGAACCCCGGTCTCCCGCGTGACAGGCGGGGATACTGACCACTATACTACCGAGGACACATACTGGAGGAGCGAAAATTGCGTCAATTCAACTTCACGATGGAAGCTGCTCGATTTGTTCAATAAAATAATGTTGTAATGACGCGGCAATACCAAAGCAATGGATTCTCAATTCAAATTTAATTCAATTCAGTTCTAATGCTGATCAATATTCCTAATATTTGCAATTTAATTCTGTTGAATCGTAATTTGTATTTCCACTTTTGTAGAGATTTCAACGAGAAACATCACATTGATGTAAGCCTATTTCCCTGATATTTTAATATTATTTCTCTTCCAATAAGACTACCAAGAGTACCAAATAATAATAATGTTGTATATTATATTTGATCATTGCCTTTATTAAGGTGCGTACAGATATACGCGCCGCGAACATGAGCAATTCACTTTTAATCAGCTGACTATATCTGTATTTTTACAGAAACGGTAAGATACAGATATAGAAAGCTTGGCATCAGCTGATTGAAAGTGGATTGATCATGTTCGCGGTGCGTAAATCTGTACGCACCTTTATAGATAATATCGGGACACCGAGCTTCGCTCATTATTTTTATTTTTATTGATAAACAGAACACAATTTTCATAAAATGATCGTGTTTATATTTACAGCTGGCTATACGTCAGCTTATGAATTTCGGGGATGAAATATTTTGATTTTCACACAGACGCACTTTTTATTATCCACAGACGACGAAAGTCTCAGCTGTTTTTCCAAGGATGAATTATCCTTTCAATGTCGTTCACTGAGTTTTGCCAGGGATGAGACCTAGTGCAATCGAATCTTTATATCACAAACCTACTATGTTCCAGATTTCGTGAAAATCGTTAGAGCCGTTTTCGAGATCCGGTGAAATACAAACTAGATGCTGTTAGAGTAGAATAGTACATAGTATATTAACAAATATTGTAGCAAACATAGTATTTCATTCTAAATCGAATTCATAATATATCTATTTGTAATTGATGATGTGTTGGTTTTTTGAAGTGTGAATAAATTGTTATTTTGATGAGTGATAGTAGCTTAAACTAGATTCTGATTTGGACTGTAGTATAAATTTTGGGCATATGCCTGTTGTGCCTCCTCATATAACTGTAAAAATAATTGTACGACTGAGAAAATGAATAAATAAATAAAAAATTATGAATTCAATCTTTCGTTAAAAATGTTCTATGCTTATACATTCCAGAGCAAAGCTCCGTCCCCCGATATTGAATATAAATAACCAAATATAAAAATACAGAAATCGCTTGCTTAATATAATAGGATTAGTAATCCATTTAAATAAAAAAGGATACATTATTTCCAAGGTTTATTATGTATCATCTTATTTCTCGATTATTGGATGAAGTTCACTCAATAATACGGAAGACAAGGAATACTGCCAACTTGTATATCTGAATAATATAAAATTAGATAAATAAATAGATGTTGATAATAATAAAATATGTGTACATACGAGCTCCAACAACCAATTGCAGTCCCAGAAGTGAGTGTTATATTCTCATCTCAAAGTTCATTCTAATCATAATGGAATAACAGTTTCAATTTAACATAACTTAGTATCTGGAGATTCAATCAATGTGATATTATCACCATATTAAGTCTTAAGTGAACATACAAAGCTAACTTTGTGAAGCAGTATAAGTATTTAGGTTTAGTTTCTACATCAACTCTGTCATTAACGGCTCATTCCAGGCAAAAATTATAAGTACAGCATAGTTTGTGGAATAAACTGATAGCAAACGACGATGTGACTGTTTCAACAAAATGACAAGTTTGTAGATCAATGCAGTTAGTAGATCAATGGTTACTTATGCAGCATAGGTGTGGGGTTATCAGGAGAGAAACGATCTAGAAATATTCCATAAATTTTTTATCAAGCGTCTTTACTGGTTACCTAGAAATACTCCTAATTATATATTGTATTTGGAGACTGATGTAGAAGAAATGTATTTATTTAACAATGACAAAACAACTTAATCAGTAAAATACTGAAATGTATCTCCAAACTAAGAATGAACAGAGATTATGTTACAAAGCGAACTTCCCACCTATCAGTATCAGTATCAGTGTCCGGTTCAGTGGAATTACTGTTCCCATGAGTTATAATGAGACTATTCTCACCCAAAACGGCCGAGCGAGCATGAATACTCCAATTATAACTCCTGGGAAGAGTATTTTTACTGCCGGACAGGCACACTGATACATTATAAGGTGGGAAACTAGCTTATACTTCTTTGGGATGGGATTTCATCCTGCATTAAACACCTTCATAATAATTAACGATTCCCTTTTGTATTCAAAGTTCGGTAGGCCTAATTATGTAATAACGGGGACCGAGCTTCGCACTGGAGTACAAAAGCGTGAAAAATTTATTACGAAAGAAGAAAATTATTATAACATTCATAGTTCATACAGAGATTACGAAAGAAGAAATTATAATAACATTCATACAGAGATATTCTATCTAATCACAGTAAATTGAGATAAATTCCCAGAGGATGCAAATATTTCCCTCACAAAGGCCAGATTGCACAAAAGCCGGTTAAATTTTAATCCTGATTAATTTCACGTGAACCAAATCAGGGAGACTATTTCAAAAAGATGGATCTACTGGAATTAATCAGGATTGAAAATAACCCGGCTTTTTTGCAACCGGCACTAAGTACCTGATTGAATGATTACAAAAGTTCAACAGTTGAGTCATGATTTTGACACAGTCCCACTCAAAGACCTTAAAGATGCATAGACTCACATGCAGCGCTAGTGTCGTACTTGGAATTGAAATCGGCCATTGAGGGGGCAACCTATAAGATTATTACATACCTTTGTGCCTTTGTGATCAATAGTATTACAGATATAATATCTCGTGCTAAAATACCTCAATGGCGGCCTTCAATTTTAAGTAAGAGGTATCATTGGGAAGGCATAGGCATTGTGGGTCTATATCTCTTTAAGGTCTTTGGTCCCACACACATGAACTCGCTCACTCACTTCCATAACCAACAGACGACGAAATAATTATTATCAGCTGTTTTTCCAAGGATGAATAATAGTTACCCTTTTAATGTCCTTCAGCGAGTTTTCCCAGGGATGAGACCTAAAGTGCGAGATAAATTACTTTTAACATGGCTCTTTCTTGAAGACGGAGAGGTCCGATGTTCTATCCTCCACTAATCACTCCCACTACCTATCAGCATTCTCCTTCTTTTGTGTCTGAGTGAGAGAGCTTTGTAACGCGACGCGGCAACACTCCCTTCCAGCTATTGCTGGCAATGCTCCAAATATGTACTGGTCAGCAGGTATATTGGTTTGTGTATGTTAGTGCAGGACACACGATCCGGCGAAATCGCCGTCCGGCGTTTTCGCCGGACCCGGCGGCAATTAGCATTCAGAACACACGACAGCCGGCGAAGCTGCTGTCCGGCGTTTTTGCCGGATCATTTAGATACATTTCAGTATAATAAATGGAGTACAACATTTCAAAATTAACTTACACATATTATGTTGTCGCGTAATTAAAATTATTCCTACCAAATCTCATGAAAATCTATCAAATCATTTGTCTGAAAATGTTGTAATAGCTTGGAACTGTGGTTTAGGCGTATTCAACCTTCTAATTTACGTTTTGCTACAATAAAAAATTGATAAGATACGAAAAAACAATCTTTTACTATTGTGATTGAATTTCCAGCTTGAATTTCACTTAAATACTGAAATGAAGTGTATCTTACTGGTAATTCTAATAGAACATAATCTCAAGAACTTATGTCGTTGTGCAGAATATCAATGTGAGGACAATGTAGTTGGTGATGATGCTTGAAGCTGAAAATTAGGTCTTTTTCATAATACAAGGAGAATTGTTGTCAGGTGTACCTAGAATATGAGATAGATTGCTATACCTGAACATCGATGTATCGATACCCATCCCTACTTACAACCCTACCCTTGTAACCTACCCTTGTAACCCTACCCTACCCATTTGTAACGTTACAAATGTTAATAAAGAAGTGGCATGGGTGGGGACAGCGCCGTCCGGCGTTTTCGCCGGATCGTGTGTCCCTGCACATATAGTACAATGCCCTGCTACTGCTTTCCGGCGGCAAAACCGGACGGCGAAGTAGAGAATACCCGGCGATATCGCCGGATCTATTTCTCGCCGGACCGGGGTTTTCGCCGTCGCCGGCGTCGCCGGAGTCGTGTGTTCTGCCCCATGCCTTCCTGTGTACTTCTTGCAACCGGACGGCGAAGCTTCGTCCGGCGAAAACGCCGGACGGCGATTTCGCCGGATCGTGTGTCCCTGCACTTACAGAGATGTTTTCATCACAAGAACATGAAGCAAAATGATACGGCGCATCCAATTGTGCGCAGGATGTCCATCTGTGTCCACGCTACAAACTGTGGAGGAGAAATGGGTTTCTCCTCTTCATGTTAAAAGTAATTTATCTCGCACTTTAGTGCAATCCAATTTTTATATTATAACCTACTATGTTCTGAATTTCGTGAGAATCGTTAGAGCAGTTTTGGAGATCTGGTGAAATACAACATATAGACAGAAATTGCCCGTCTAATAGTATAGGATAAGACACCAAAAAATGATTTACTTGATGCAGAAGTATTTCTGACTTTCAATGAAACATAAAAAAGGGAGAAATCTGAATTTGGAAAGGGGTGACTGTTTAATAGTATAGGATAAGACACCAAAAAATGATTTACTTGATGCAGAAGTATTGATTTCTGACTTTCAATGAAACACAAAAAAGGGAGAAATCTGAATTTGGAAAGGGGTGACTGTGCAACTGAACAACACCAGACCCCAAAAAATATTCGTCCATATTCGACTCTTTTGTGAAAGAGTCACAGAGTACAAGACACTCTAGGAGCCTGCTCTGCACTCCACTCAATCTACAGTCTTCATCACGCTTTCCTCAACTTGGTAAAGAAAAAACCTGACATTCATCCCCCAAGTTAGCTGAAGGTGCTCAATGCTACCCCTTTTTCGCCACCCTCTGTTCATTAACTTTGTGCATAGCGTCAAGAATACTCACTCTTTCATACATCTCCACCAGAGTTTCTTTCAAATTTCAATAGCACTCGACGCTACATTGTCGATGAAACACGTACTAGTATAATTTCAAAAATCTCTTCGTCCACAGTCAGATTTTTTGAAAATGTCAGCATTGGATGAATGGAAAGCATTGAGTTTTAAAGGGAATTTTAATGAGGGAACTTAATGTTTCTAATAGGGCATGCTGACTGTGATACGTGAATGTCACTATAGCGCCTTCATCCTTTCACTCTCTCTCTCTCTCTCTCACTCTCTCTCTCTCTCTCTCTCCATTGGAGGGTTGAGTGTAAGAGAGGGCCGGCTGCGCCCTAACTCGGTCCTCCTAGGTAAAAATAAAGGCAGCTATTCTATTCTATTCTCTCACACAGACGACACTCAACACTGAAAATCCCAAGTCATTACTCGAACTGAGATAGGGTTCAATTTCATGAAAGGATGCAAGTTTGAAAAGGTGATATTGAGAATTAATTCCACTAAAAACTGCTTCCTGATTGTCTGTTTTGATTATTTTTCGTATTATGGATACAAAAAACGTACCGTGGTTTATTGTTGCAATCTCAAGTCGTTTTTTAATTTTGCAAATTACGAAGTGAATACATGATAGAATGAAATAGAAATGACTAAGTACCTTTTTGAAATGTTTTATTCATGTCAAAATTTTATTAAAATCAAAACATGATTATTTATTTGATTACATTTCCGACTATTTATAGTCATTTTCAAGTGATAATGATGATAAATAGTGACCACATTATAATATAGCTATTGTTAGAATATATTTTATTATTTAAAGTTCAAATAGACCACTCTTACTAAATTACTGCGTGAGCCTGTAGTTGACCTGCGTGAATATACAGTTTTAGCTGTGTTCTAAAACAATCATGGAGGTAATTTTGTGTTCAAATAGAAACAGTATAGAATTTACAGATGGCAATTAGGAGGTACTGGGTTCAATTCCCGGGATGGCAAATAATTTTTCCTTTACCTACTGTCTAAAGTACTTACTTTACTCCCTGAAACCTAATACTAAAGTGTCACTTTTTCGCTCTCGGTAGTAAAAAACAGAAAAACTCCCTAGGGAGTAAAAGTGACTCCATTTAAATAACATGGGGAGCATCTCTATTTTGAAACTTACATTGTAATAGGTTAGAAGGACTAAGCTCAGATGAGAAAGCATAATAGAGGTGTCTGTCATTGAGTCAACTGAATTCAATACCACAACCAGAAATTTGATTAACTCATGAAATATATGTTTGTATGATAATTATTATATTCTTAATATTAGTAGACGATAAAAATTTATACAATTTTAAAAATATTTTATTCCATTCAAAATACCAGCCAACAAATATTTTTGATCTCCAATTCAAATCTGAACCGCGTGATCTGGAGTCAGCCATTTTTGGTAGCTGCTCAGCTGATATAATTGTTACAACTTTTGCCGATAGATAGCGCAATCGGCAGTGCCGATTTATATCAGGAAGGCCTTCTCTGTTTGGTTGCCTTCTCTATTTATTGCCGAATGATATCAGACGACTCGTTTTTAGGTTTTAGATTTAGGTTATGTTTTTAGGAATCATTGTCACCAATACATAAGTTATTAGAATGATTTTATTTGCAGTTTCTATAAAAAAATGTAGATGGAGGAAAAATGTTGTGTACATCATGAGCAAAAAATACTTTTTCTCCCTCAGGAAAATTGCTGCCCTCGGCTTCGCCTCGGGCTTCAAACTTTTTCCCACAGGGAGAAAAAGTCGTACTTTTCACTCTAGATATACAAATAACTTTTGTATAGTAGCACAAATCGAATTTCCATCTAACTGTTTACCCTGTTGTCAATATTTGCTGTAGCAGAAGTCTTCCAGGTGATTTACAGCATTTAATTGGGATTTTTGTTTAATAATAGTATAGAAATAGTCAAAAACACTTTTCCACAATCTAGTTGGTTGTTACATCATCAACAATCTCTAGAGAAATAAAAGATTTAACTTTGAGAAGCCTAATAAATAGTGTGGATGAAGCGATATGATTGGCCATTAGTTGAGCTGTCAAGGTTGAACTCTGTGATTGGCCGAGAACAATTCGAAAGCTCCGCCTATTGTGCATGGGCATGTCTTCTTCTCGACCAATGACAGAGCAGAACCTTGACTGGCCAACTGAGAGCCAGTAATATGGCTTCATTCACACTAACATAAAGTGTAATCAGAATTCAAATATTTATAGTGTATAATTATTATTGAACGAAATTCCGAATAAATGCTGTAAATCACCCCGAAGACTTCTGCTGCTGCAAATATTGATAACAGGATAAACAGCTAGATGGTAAACAAACTAGACTTCCAATTTATTTCCATCTATTTATAGTGTATTATGCTAATCAATGTTTAAGTTTATACAAATATTGATGAGGTGTGACGAATAGTTTTTATTCAATACGGGACACAAAATGCTATCCCGATATTTCAATGCTACTGTTCCATCCAAATCAATCAATGATAACAGTATTGGAAGTGAATTTTACAAACTTTTTCGTAAGTCCTATCCCTATACCAATATTACAGTACTTTTACAAATTATTGTAATGAAGTATGCATCGGACTTTTTCAAATTATCCTTCTGGAAAATCCATTGTCTGAAATAATTCATGTAAAGATTTTGATTTATTAATACATTTATTCATTTTTTAGTTAAGATTCGTCAACATCCAAGTGTTATCCACTTTTATCTGACAGGAATCCATATGAATAGCATGCATAATTATTACTAGTAGTTCTGTGAACAGTAGACCTCACGCAGTATTCTCATCCACAAGTACCTGATTGAGACTAATATACCTTATGGAAATACAGCAATAGACTGGCTTCTCCACACATCTGTGTAATCACTTGTCAGCTGATTTATGATGAATAATTCTATACTTTTTGTGTAGTTGAGAAGTTGATATTGTGGTAATTATTCATATTGAATGAAAAAGACTAAGAAATTGTCAAAAAACCACTGATTTAAATCACTGATTTAAATCAGTGGTTTTTTGACAATTTCTCTTTTTCATTCAATAACTCTATAGTCTGATTTTTACTCTAATATTGGCGTGTGAAGGAGGCTCCTTTTTCCTTTTATATTATCATTGAAATGCAAAATTTCCAAAAACCTTGTATATACATCGACGCGCAATTAAAAAAGGAACATTCCTGTAAAATTTCATGAAAATCTATTACCGCGTTTCGCCGTAAATGCGCAACATATAAACATTTAAACATTAAGAGAAATGCCAAACCGTCGACTTGAATCTTAGACCTCACTTCGTTCGGTCAATTAAACGTAAATCCCAATTAAATGCTGTAAATCACCCCGAAGACTTCTGCTACTGCAAATATTGACAACAGGGTAAACAGCTAGATGGAAATTCGATGATTTCTAATATACAAATATTATTTGTCTGCACGGGAAATGCAACCTCCAATATTTATTTCCATCAATAGCATGCATGCTTCCCGTTTAATCATTACTGACATGTTGAAGAGATCACACCAGAGTATGAGGTGGCAAATTCTTGAGAGCTTCAACGAGCTTCTCCTCTTTTCTCTCTTTTCTCACTAAATGCGGTCTTTGAGCTGCAGGAAAGACTGGAGAAGATCTATGGCGGTCGGCCAAGTTGACAAAGGAAACCGAATTCACTTCAACTGCTGGAAAAGTGGCTGGAATTCCAGGCATTCGGCTGCTGATCACTGGATTCACTTAAATCTGTCAGCATCACATTAGAAATAACACCAACGCTTCCTATTTGACCAATGCTGGCAGTGCAAAGTGAATCTGCTCTCAACTCAAGTGGGTCAATTCTTACAGAATTTTCCGGCAGTCATCCGTACTCTATATATATAGTGATGTCCACGTTATAATGGCAGTGGAGAAAAATAGGAGAACAACGTTGCCGATCCTCTGTATTGTCAATGCCTTCTATGGACGGCAGCTGATACAGGTTTATTGATGTAATATTAACGGTTCATTCTCGTTTTAAATAATCAATTATATTTTATTGAGCAAGAAATTATATAAAAATAGAAAGAAAAGAAAAATCTCAGTGATATCAGTGTTGAAAATGGCATCAATGTTGAAACATGTTGTGATTAAATAATTCAAAAAAGGTACTGAGATTTTTATTTTTCTTTCTATTTTTATTACAAGTAGCCCTATAAAGAAAAAGATAAAGAAATTATATTTATCAATAAATTCATAATTAAGATAGAATATTTTGTTGATTAATTGATTATTCTACATTGTTAAAAGACGATCAGAGCAAAGCGAGAAAGAGATTGTGCTATCCGCTTTGTTGAATGATAGACAAGGATAGCAATACCATTGCTAATCAAACACTGCTAGTGGACCCAACTACTATAGTAAGATTCATCTTAAACTGTCAGCATAAGTTGGATTGAAAGCATTAATATAAGGAATGCTGACTCGCTGACTGGTGTGCAAGTGAATCTCATTAAACTAGATCTTTACCTTTTTTCCTAGTTTTTGACCATTCATCTAAATACTGTTTTGCTTTGCCTTCTCAATCTTTTTCCTCTCTTATCTACTATAGTGAGGTCCACGTTATAATGGCAGTATTTGATTAACTTTGGTGTTGTTATCTTTGTCTATTATTGCACAAAACACATAGCACTGTCGTTTACTAGCTCAACGACGTTGCCAAATTAGTATTTAGCAATGGAGAAGTATAATTAATCAAGGCAGACAAACGGCAACACTGTTCTCCTATTTTTTCTACTGTCATGATGAGATGGACCTCACTATAGGTCCATTTTCTTCCACTTTTCTCCTCCTTGTTCTCCTTTCAGGGCCTCTTTTTTCATCTGATTTTCTCCGATCAGTTTCCATCATTATCCTCTCATAAGTTTCTCCTCCGTTTCTATCTCCTCAACTTTCTTTCTCTATACTCAAACACTCTCTGCAACCTTTACTTTCTTATCCACCTCTTTCTCCTTTTCCTTCTCCTCCTTCGCGTCTTTCTACTACATCTCCTCCTACTATCCTTTCACTTCTCCCTTTTTTCCCTCATACTTATATATTTATTGTTGGCTCCAATAGTCACTTGTTAATTTTATGTTTGTATTTTTAAGACTGACTCATGAATCATAGTGATGTAAAAAGAATGTAATTTTGACGAAGTTGATGTATTTTTGAAGGATCAATAAAATTCTATTCTATTCTATAAATAATATTATTTCATTTATTAGGTTAGCAAAAACAATACAACGATCGGGAAAGAGAAAACAGGCTATTGCCCAAAACTTCTTCAATTTCCTAATTTAGTTTCAAATTGTCCAAATATTATAATTCAATTTCTACACCAAATCAAAATCGGAAAATATGAATTAGAATAAAACAAACAATTTTAAATTTTTAATTATAATGAATATTAGAAAATTACATTAAAACATATAGGCTTCTTTCATTAGGCTTGACATTATTATATTCATTAGGCTTTACCCATAGACATCTTGGGCTATGTAATATAAGATATATATATATATATATATATATATATATATATATATATATATATAAATATAATATAATAATATAAGAGAATACACTCAACTCCTTCCCAACAATAGCGTAGTTGAATGAAGAAAAATATACTTTTTTTATTCACGAGAACTAAGAAAGAAATACTGCATGTGTCATTGAACTTTGAATGTCTTTGATGTTCTTGAACAACAAAGTTTTTGAACTTTGTTTTGTGTTCAACTTTGAATGTCTGAGAAATTCATGAAAACCTCGGAAATCATGATTTTTACTTCTTGAATCGTTCAAGATCATGAGAGGAGAGCAGAGTTCACTATAATTTATCAATGTTACTTATATGACTAGAAAATCGTACGTAATAATAATTTATGTAGGTTATTACGTCGATTACGATTAGTATTGTTAAACAAACGATTTAATCTGGTCGTTACGAGCTATTTTCAAATATTTTGAAAAAAATTGAAACTAGGCTAACAAGATAAGGATATTTTGTGACGCTTATCTTTATCTTACAGCATATTATGAATATACATTTGTACTTTTTACAAATAAATTTAAAATATACTTCAGGAGAGTACATTTTTCTAGAAAAAAAAACCATGATTCTGATTTGTGTGAGCTGGTGGATTCAAATATTTCTACAGGTCTAGATTATTTACAGTATTATATTCTGCACATTTACAACCTTCTGAAGACAACAGTATACATGAAAATAATAATGTACGGTATAATCAATAATCGAACCTATATTAATTTTACTTGAGAAAGAGAGCAGTATTAAATAAATAAATAATAGATAAAAAAATGATTATTTCCCCATAAAACTAAAACTACTACATCAATTAAAGAAAATATTAGATAAATTACAATTACATACAATAGTTAGCTACTATAAAAATTTCTAATAATGTGTCCTCTAGATGTTCAGTGTTTTTTGTGTGGAAATTGACCTACTCCACTATGGCGTACTAATAGTTTCATTGATTACTGTACTGTATTAAAAAAACCCAAGTACGTATTACCTTATTTTAGAAGAATAACTTTTACATAATATTTGATTCAAGAGTTTTATTGATAAACTTTCATGTTATTCAACTTGATTGAAATAGTTCTATACTCAACTCACTGTGTATGCATATTTTGTGTGTACTGAGTATGTAATAATAATTGTACTGTATTTTGAACTGATCAGTCAAGCCTGCAAGTCTCGAACTCGTAAATTCCACTCCAAAATTTGACAATTGATTTTACTAATTAAATTAAAACTATAATTATTCATTTTATAATAATATGAATCATGCTTGATAATTGATATCACTATACTGTATTCATTCACATAACTTCATCACGGCACCAAAATCATAGACTCTGCATTTGATGATTCACTATAATGCAATCATTTTAATATAGATAGACCTAAAAATATTCAAAATAGTGTATTGATAAATTAAATAATTCCTATAGTATGGTAGCAGTTCATGGAAAGTGTGTTCCAAATATTTCACAATGCATATAAAATTCAAACTGTTAAAAATTCATCAAGCATCAGCATTTCAATTAGGTTTGCTCCACAATACTCTTTATTCTTCAATTCGATTAGTAAATACAGTTTACTGATGTAATATTGCTGCAATGTAATATTGTAATGTATCGTGAACAATGGCAGAGCAAAGCAAGAGAGGCAAAATTGGATCCGGGCATTGGAGGTCGTTGACCTCACAGCAAGCCACGTGTATTCGCTCAAATAATATCGTTCATTCCTTTCTCTCTTGCTTCTTACTTCTCTCGCTTCTCTCACTCTTTCACTTGCTCTCTTAGCAAACTCATCTATCTATCTGTTTCACTCACTAAACTAATATTCATCCAACAAAAGTTGTCATCCATTTGTTTTCTGTACGGTAATTATTCCCGAAGAGCATGCTGCAGATCTGATAATTAGGCTAATTATTCATAAGCAGTGAGGTTATTCAAATAAATTGAAGTCTCCTCTATGTACTCCATGAATTAAATAATTTGGATTTTCGTTTAATAATAATTATTATAATACTTCTGATGATGACATTTCTATGAAAAATTGAATATTTATGTGACTCCAGAGCTCCGTAAGTTCCATCTTACATGCTGGATTGTATTTTTCTTAATATAAGTAAAATACAAAATACATATATAGAACCGTTGAGAAAAATTATTTCGGGGCAGTCTCCTGAAAAATGACCATTTCACTGGACTGATAAGTAACATTAAATTTGGTTTGTGATTCGTTACTATGCAGTTCTGTATATTATAAAATTGAATTCCATCAACTGAGCCTATAGTTAATGAATAAATGGTTTAGGCTAGGCGCACAACAGTATGTTGGTCAAGACAAGACATGATCAGACACGTTTAGTCACAATACTTCACATTGTAGCTTATGACGCAACTCACACTGATTAGTCATTGCAATTAGACATGTCTTCATAAGCAACTATGTGAAGTATTGTGACTAAACTTGTCTGATCACAATACTTCACATTGTTGCTTATGATGCAACCTACACTGATTAATCATTTGCAATTAGACATGTCTTCATAAACAACTATGTGAAGTATTGTGACTAAACGTGTCTGATCATATCTTGTCTTGTCTTGACTAACCGGTGTACGCCCAGCCTCATGAAAGAATGGGGTATGAATCAATTTTGGGTAGCGATAAATTAAACTCAACAGATGCTATAATATTAACCACTTCTTTGATAGAAATCCTCCTAAGATTGATTATTGAGTACTTCCCTCTAGCTAAAAAAAATCCACCAGCTTTAATTCAATCTACTGAAATCAAGAATCAAGCTCTTGGATTCAGTGTTTCTTATATGATTGTATTTATTTTCCGTATGTAATTTTGTATTTTCTTATCCTTTTTTCAATAAATTTTGCACCTTATTTTTTAGATTATTGAGTACTTCCCTCTAGCTAAAAAATCTCCACCAGCTCTAATTCAATCTACTGAAATCAAGAATCAAGCTCTTGGATTCAGTGTTTCTTATATGATTGTATTTATTTTCCGTATGTAATTTTGTATTTTCTTATCCTTTTTTTCAATAAATTTTGCACCTTATTTTTTAGATTATTGAGTACTTCCCTCTAGCTAAAAAAAATCCACCAGCTTTAATTCAATCTACTGAAATCAAGAATCAAGCTCTTGGATTCAATGTTTCTTATATGATTGTATTTATTTTCCTTATGTAATATTGTATTTTCTTTTCCTTTTTTTCAATAAATTTTGCACCTTATTTTTTGGATCAAATGTATTTTATTCTCCTTATGTAATATTTTATTTTATTTTCGTTTTTCAATAAATTTTGCACTTTTTTTTGGACCCAATTAATCATTTCGAAGACTTCAACTTCCAGCTATAGTGAGATCAATTTATCACTTTGTCAGCATTGGTAGAATGGTGACCATTGATGTTATTCATAAGGAATGCTGACTTTCCAAAGTGAATCTCACTATAACGCTATTATCCCACTGAGCAATTCCAGGAACCAGGAATAAAGTTTTGCGCTCCCTTCCGCTTTGAAACGCATGGATCTGGAATTATTTTCCCTGTCTCTGAACTTTGACGACAACAAGGAAATGACATTGGACCGAATTTAAAGCAGGTCATTTATTTGTTTGGTCGACTTTTTCCTTGAGGAAAAGAAAAATCAGACAAAAAAGCCGGTGGAAGACAAAAATATGAATGATTAATTTTTCTGAGCTCATCCACCTTACCATTTGTTTTCGATCTCCATTCCGGAGGGTTATTTGCCTTTGTAAATCTATACTATAATAAAGGAAAGAACTGGCTTGTACGGGATAGGAAAATTATGAGCTTGAATTTTAAAAAACTTTTGAAGTGAAAATGCACTTACTTTTGTATAGAGACGATCGTTTCGACCTGTTGTATACAAAAGTAAGTGCATTTTCACTTCGAAAGTTTTTTAAAATTCAAGTTCAATTTTAACAGTGAAAAAGTATGGATATACAACAAAGGAAAATTATGTTTGACGCATCATCACGTCTGAACTAATGAAGTGATTAACTTGAAATTTTGCATATAAAATCTTAATTGGCCAAGGATTTGTTATAGGCCTATTTTCAATCCTTCAAGATGTCATTACAAGTTTTCAATTAGTCAAGTCTCAAAATGGACCCTTGCAAGCACGGTTTACCTGCTAGTAAAAATATACTTGTATTCTCATAGTATAGATCTACATAGACAGTAATATATTAAATTCAATTTTTTTTTATTTTTACACACACATACAAGTTTGATACAGAGATTAACAAGAAGAATACATGCAAACAACAATACACATTTTATAACAAAATAAAAATAAAGTGGTGCAAAAAAAAAGGGTTGAAGATTGAAGGGTTTTTTCCAACATATCCATGTACTAGGAAAACCTTCAATCCTTGAGAAGGTGAAAAAGGTATCAGGAAATGTAAATAGACGAGTAAATATCCTCACAGATAGTTCCAGTTTCTATTCATACATATAGTTCTGATTTCTAAAAATTATAAATTTATAATTTATAAAATTATAAATTTTTAGCATGAAACATCAGACATCTTCCAATAATGAGTTGTACTCTCATAGAACTTGTAGCATTTATTTATTTATTTTTTATTATCTATTTATTAAATTTATTAAAAACACACAAAACAAGACAAAACAAAATTACAAAGATTTACGAGACAAATAAAACACAATAAAATGTTACAAATATAAAGAAAAACATTGAATTAATGTCCTGTTTTTTATGAATTGCTGCTGCGTTAGGCTGAAAAAGAATTCGATTGGTTCTTGCGGCAGTGTTCACACACATTCATGTTTCACATTCACATTACACATTTCACATTCACATTAATGTTAATACTAACATTAACAATGTGTGAACACTCCCATAAGAATTTAATTAAATCTTTCCCTGCCTAGCAAGGCAGAATTCCATTGGAAAACAGGATTCTAGTTCTAGGAATAAGGAACAATCATTGAACGATTTAGCTAACTTTATTATATCGTCTGTAGGAACACAGGATGATGATGGAAGTCTGTTGGTCTTTTCAGTGGTTTATCCCCCTGTGGCCCAGTGGGGGGGGTGTACATGGCGAGCGGAGCGAGCCTGCAGGCAAGTAAGTAACTTACACAAATAATAACAGATTCAATCCAGAGTAAATCTGAGAAGGGGTGGTTGGTGGTTGGTATCGGTTTGCGATCTGCTGATTATTACGAGTGTTCCAGTAAAATGGATTGGCGCGATATTTTACGCTAGTTGCCATGGCAACGGTGTAGTGCGGCGACTATTTTAGGTCGCTATTGATCGTCGAGCTTCCAAGTTTGGCCGCCAGGCGGCGTCCGCAGTCGGACACGCTCGGTCGTTGACCCGCGTCCTAGTTTGGATGCACGAGGCCTCGCTAGAGGCCCAGCTACGGGTATGGGGTTTGTAGTGAGGCCTTGTTCGAATGTTGTACGGGCCGCGCCCCCCTGACAAGCAGAGGAAGCCCCCGGTTTGCTGAAAACCGCGTGCAAAATTGACAGAAAACCGCCCCCAGATTTGGGAACTACTGCTCCAGGTTCTAATCGTGATTTCTGGGAATTATAAACTGTGCTAATTAATTTGAGCTTTTCAGAATCCTTATTTCCTTATTATGGGATAATGGGTTACAATATTTTTAACTTGAAGTGTAACGCGGAGTGATGATGATCACTAACTTACAGTGCAGGTGATATACTTGCAAAAATCATTGAGTCTCCAAACATACAATACATTATTTATTGAACACTAGCAGGTAACCCGTGCTTCACAAGGGTCTTTCTTAAAACTTGAAGTAATGAAATCTAGAAGAATTCAAAATAGGCCTATGTACAGTGAGTCAGGCATTCTATCAGGGCTCGAATAATTTTGAAATTTTAATTAAATAAAAATGGAAGAGTATAATATTTCTTTATGTAAATAACAACACCTTCATTGAAAGACATATTAACTGCATGCGTTTTCATATTGCCGATATTCATATTGATAAAACTGTAGACGTTTATTTAGCATTTGTCTCAAAAATTGTTCTAGCTGAAAAATTAATAATCCATGCCACGTGTCGTGTAGGCCTGAACATTGCATCAGGAAAACGAAGTTTCAAAACTATGTTTTTCAGGTAGAAAGCAATATAGAAACGGATCTTCCTTTTTTAATTTCGACCATATGATTTGGTGATTTTTTAATGAAATCGAATGTACCATTAATGAAATTTAAACATTAATTCTGAAAAATCTAGAAGGAAAATTAAAATTTGGGCTTCCAGGTGCACGAGATTGATATTTTTAGAATCTATGTGCAAAATTTGGAGATCTAAATCATTCCCGTTTTTCCGGTATGCAATCCACAAGTTGACATGTTTTGATGCGAACAAACGAACACACGAACAAACACAACCCTACTTTCTCTTATTATATAGCTGATAATAACGGTTGTAAATGACAAGAATGAGGTTGGTTCCTCTTATAGCACTTTGACAGACTTATTAAAAGTTAATGTTACTCTTGATAGACAATTCACACAAGGTATTTGAATTCCAATACAAAAGATAATAGAAAATGAAAGAGTAGCAATACGTATTAGAAAAATCATCATCGTTCTATGAATTTTCTATATATGATGGAAACTCCATAATTATCAAACCCTTTCAAGTGAGTAGCCAATATTTAGAGAGAAAAACTATCCAACTATCTTCAGTTATTTAACCGTTTGCAGATTTACATGATCGTACCTGAATGGAATTAATTATTGTATGTGTAATAGAATTATTTGTCACTTCAAAATAAAGACAAGAATGAAATAATCAATTCAATATTGAATTCAAATTCAAACCAGATGGACTCAAAAGAATGAAACATGGAAGCATCTGTAAATATTAAATGGGAGAGGTCGAGCTGCAAATTACAGGATAGAGAATAATTTTTGAGAATGATAGAGAGGAGAAAAATAATAGAATGCAAAATAGGGGAGATGAAGCTGCGAAATGAACATGAGAACTGGCAGAAAAGTAGAATAGAAATAATAGAAAACAAGAGAGATAGTTGCGAAATAGAGTAGATAAGATAGGATTATTTGATGGAAGTAGAAGAGAAGAATGATGCGGAAGAAAATAATAGAGAAAGAGATGAAGAAAAATTATTAGAATGCGGATGAATGATGAAGACGAGGGTGTGGCAAGCTGAGAAGGAGAAGAAGGAAAATTATTTTGTGTGGAAGTTTGGAGTACAGGAAGATGGGAAGACTGATACGGTGGAAATGGAAGAGAGGAAGAGGAAGAGAGAACGAAAGAGAGAGGTTGAGAGAGTAAGAAAGGAGAGACGAGAGAGAGAGAGAGAGAGTAAATTGCACACGCAGCAAGTGGCCAGGCGGGTTCAATGACCGTTGTACGGAGTTTCACATAAAACTGTCAGCATAGGTAGGATGGGAAGCATTGATAATTGTTTATGAGGAAAGCTGACAGTTCAAAGTGCATCTCACGATGGGAAGCACAGGCCTGTTTTATTACGGCTCACTGCAGGCAAAAATTAATAATACTCAATTCTGCCAGGAATAATTACAAGAAATAAAATTTTCATTGAACTAATTCAAATGTATAATTACTAATGCAGGAATGATTTCAAGAAATAAAATTTTCATAGAACTAATTCAAATGTAGTTACTTATTTTCTTTATTGCTCTGATGTAGCCTAATCATTTTAAGAAAATAGATGAAAAAAGTTGATATTAAATAATAGTCTATTTATTGTCATGATTGCTTTTGATGGAAAATTGTGGAATTCAGGTACACTCAATGTACCTAGAATTCTAGGTACGTACACTGAATAATTCAAATTCAAATGATCTTTATTAAAAAATATATATATATATATATATAGCAGAGTAGGCACGGAACTGTTTGTGTTACAATGTATACTCATTATAAATAAATAACTTGGTAATTAACTTGACTTAGTTTCTTTCATTTCATAAAAGATTTAACATGAAGATTTAATTGGAAAGAGCAAAATAAATGTCTTGTAGATTTTAGACAGAAATTGGTCTAAATAAATACAAAAATTGTCATAATAATAAATTCTGGAAATAAGTAAAACCATAGAGAAAAGATAGCATAAGAAGCTATCCCAAACTATGAAATATCTTCTTATGATATCTTTTCTCTATGATAAAACCCACCGTACTTGAAGAGAATAAGTTAAATTTATCATCAGAACTTATTCACATGATTGCTGGGGTGAAAAGAAGTACGGTAGTACTGGTAGGTCTACATTTTATTACACCATGTACATGATGATTAGATTGGGAAGAGAAATTTTAAGTGCAATTTGACAAAAACTTGAGAATAAATTACAAAAATAATGAACACTTTTTAAGGGATTTCAGGAGTTTCCTGATCAGTAATCAATAATGACATGACTTGATTGAAAGTGGATAGTTTCGTCTTTCTTAATTTTTTTTTTTAAATCAAAATAATTTGTTATTCACAATTCAAACAATTGAAGGTCCTACCCCTCCTACTAAACCCGAAGGTTTTTCGGCGGGTGCCCAGTTACAAAAGTATATTTTGTTGAAAAATAAAGTTGTTGAATATCTTACAGCGTACTGGAGTAGGGAGTACTAATGGTTTTCATGATTATTAGGGATTAAAATATTACTATGAATGTCTGTGACTTTTCTTTAGGTTGATCGCAATTAATTCAATGATTATATTTTATCAAATAGAATAAACTCTCTTCCAAGAATTTAGCTATCCTGAATTTCATCTCGGACTTCATCACAAGTTCATAACCAAGTATCTAATAAATAACATACAATATAAGTAAAAAAATTAATAAAATTAATGTATCATGAATAAATGTCCGCTGGATACCACTGTAGCGGTCTTGAGTTGTAGTGATGGATACATATCCTATCAATTTTTGCTAGTAAGACAAAATAATTATCATTATGATTCCTTGATGCATTCCAGAACATAATTTATTATACAATTTATTTTGTACATCAATAGAACCAAAGTTATTGGTCATCGATCATCTAATAATAATACTAATACTGAGGGTGATGCCCACATAAGCTGCTGGGCTTGTGCGTGGGTAATGAGTGAGAGGAATGATGATGAGAGATGACTACTTTGTTCTAATTTAATCAATGATACTGATAGCATAGATAACTGAAGAATATGTACAAAAGTGTTTTATAATATCCAGTAAAATAATTCTGCATTTTGAACACAGGAATGATTTTATTCAAGATTTTAAGAAAGCCTCTGCTATCTAGCAGTAAAACAGAGAACTACCTTCTCAGATTCGAGAATCACATCGATATTTTTCGATCGATGTCTGTCGACAGTCGACATGGAGCGTGTCGACTGGTTGGATACTTCGATACGATCTATAGAAAATGTCATTCCATTCATAATAGGAAGTTGTATTGACAATTTTGTAACTGCAAGATAAGAAAATAAAAAGAGAGATGATTCTAAGCAGAAAATTGAAATAAGAAGATTCGGATCTCCAAAGATGCGCCACAATACTCAGGTTTAAGGTGATGAGTAAAAATGTTGAGCCAAGTTATTTTCCATACTTATTAATTTTTTAGGAAAGTTTTATAAAGTTTTCTGATTGATGATTTTCGATGTATTTTGATCAGATAAATTGTTTATTATCGTGGTTAAACAGCTTTTGATATCCTTAAAAACATAAAAAACCCTAAAAAATCATTCACACGAATTTTTCCTTGATGTTGGAAAACTGCCATAATTCAACTACACATTCAGTGATACTGAATGGATTTACTAGATTTCCTCCATACAGTATCATTTTCTTACTGCCTATGAGCTGGAATTGGGTTTGATAGGAGAGAATAGTTATCCGATTTTTATACAATTTTCATTATCTAGGTACCCAAATATATCATCATACTTAATATGTATGATGATATATTATCATTATGTTATCATATATATTATGAATAACTGTAATGGGGTGCTTAAACATGTATATTTATATTAATATTGATTTTTAAATAATCAAGGGATTAATAAAAAATTAGAGACTTTTCTACTCTTTAATTTATTCAACTGTACCTACATGTAATAATTCCCACTGGAACAATCTGTAAAACAATGATTACTGTAACTAGCCTATTTTCAGTTCATTCTTCCACTCAATTTTTCTGTTATTACAATACAAAAAAGCATTCTAAAACATTTAAATCATCACAATAATTCATGAAAGTAATCATCACAGTACTGTAATTCATGAAAGTAATTTATCTGATTATCAAACTTGCCACTCTTCCATGTGACATATTAGCTTTTCCATTTGATTTAGTTATATCCATTTTCAACTGAATAAGTTGAACCTAATGAGTTCTCTCTATTGATTTAGCTTCAAGCCAATCAATGAGCCTGATGAACAATTTTCAGTTGACATTTCTGTAAATAATCTTCTTTTTCCAATAGAAATTTAAATTATCAGCACACGGATGTTTTTCTTTTGATCACAACTGGTTTCAAAGGCATTGTCCGACAACGATGTACCGGTATTTCTAAATTTCGGTTCCTATTTTTATCCTTTATTCCCCTCTCACTCTCAACGCATTTCTTTTGAAACTCATCACCATGCAGTGACTTGGAACGCTGCTTCAGTCCAATTCCAATTCTACTATCTGCTGTTTTGGGTTTCAGAAGGCACTTTTTCGAAGAGTTAAATCCAATTTTACAATATTCATATTTATTATGAGATCTCTTTTGTTGATCTATTTTGTCGTTCACTTTTGTTTCATTATCTAATATGTTTTTACTAGATTTTTGTTGATTCTGCTTTGAATAGAACCTGTTCTGACAATTATACTCGTTTTGTAGTTTATTATTTTTTGTATTTTTGTCATTTGTATGCCTATTTATTGGTGGTTGTTTAATTATATGTACACTCTTGGATTTCAACCTATTTACTGTATCAATCAATTTATTTACACGTTGAAGGTCGTCTTCAGATTTGAATTGTACACAAGCTTTATTCATACTGGTTAAACTTTCTTTGTTAATTACTTTTTTATCATTTTCAACAACAGTTTTACTTTTTTTGGTTGACAGAGAACTAGTAGTTGAATTTCTCCTATATAATGTGGTAGTTGAAGTGTTCATTGAAAAGTAATCTTCATCCCTCTCATTATCACTGTTTCCCTTTAGAATAAATCTTATTTGTTCCAGAACATCAGAGGGAATATCATTGTCTCTCAAATCTAAAACTTGGATGATACTGTTGATCCGTAATACTTCAGAAATGCATTGGAGGGATTCAGGAGTTATCCCACAGTCCCTCAAATCAATAGCTTTCAACCATAGGTCATCCAGTATTTCATTAGCGATCATCTGAAATCCATCATCACCTATCATTGGGTTTTTGTTTAGGGTGATTCTACGAAGTCCTGGAAATATTTCAGGATCCGGATGTCTGTATCTCAAACTCTGTTTCCAGAGTTCACCCATTCTAACAAGTCGCAGAGATTTGATCATTTTTGAAATACATTCCACACCCTTCTCGTCAATTCCACAGCCTGTTAAATCTAAACACAGTAAACCAGTATGTGAAGCGACCAGTCGACAAACGATTTCCAAGCCTTTATAACTGTCTTCGAATTGGCAGTTTGTGAAACCCAAATTTTGTAGGATTCTACATTTTGCTAAACCTGAACACAGAATGTTCAAGGAGTCGATAGAAATTGGGAACCCGTCTATAATCAACGAAGTTAATATTTCTGAATTAAATAGAAGTTGTCTGATAGTCACAAAGAAGCATCCCAATAACGGTTGTTTCATTATTGCTATTTCAGCAAAATTTTCCCCATTTGCACTGTTTAATCGCCCATATTTATTACGTGTTGTAATTTTGAAATAATGCAGAGTGGTAGTTTTACTAAGGGCATACAGTGCTGGCTTCCATTCTGATTCGTCTAGTGTATTTGCATTTATGACTAAATCATTGTACTTGCCAACTTTGACCTTTGGTTTGATTTCCTTTTCTTTGCAAATTGTGGCATACAAATCGTTGAAATCATTAATCATGTTATTGCTGTTTTTATCCTAAAACAGATATTTTTTTAATTAATTTAAAATGTTCTTACATTACATAAAATGATAGTGTTTCAAATTAGAGTAATCATTATATATACTGGTAATACCAATGTGATGAATTTGTTATTGACTGTTTTGTGTGTTTTGTTATTTTATTATGTATGACGTTATTCAATGTATCTGTACATTTGTTGAATAAAAAAAAAAAAAAAAAAAAAACACCTTATATTTATCATAATAGGCTATGCATTTTGAAATCAATAATCACATTATAAGGTGTAGGCCTACTGATAAGCATGATTTGGAAAGAACTCTTTTATGCTCTTTTGAAAGTGTAATTTTAAATTTATTGAATAAATTAGAATATCAGCCCCACTAGTTCTAACAGTGTTATGACTGTTATGTTATAATAACCTAATTTTATAGAATAAAGGCATGTTACATAGTAATTTAAATAGTTTCATAGTAAGTAGAGTAACAAATCTCATATCAGAATTGTTAAGATTTCAACAAATTTTGGCATTTGTTGCCAATTTCTAAAAACATTGTTCTCTACAGAAAAAATTGACAACTGTTTTAAAGAAAACTTTTTGTTGGCAACTCCAGTGTAAACGTGGCTCAACAAAACTATTAGAGCTAATTTACTGAAATACTGATAATATGCTATGTAACTCAAAAATCCACCAAAGCAATTTTATCCTGTAAGCTACAATGAAACACATAATAGCCTGAAATATTTTGGTTTGCACCAGAAACAAATATTCAACACAACACATTGATTCTAGAATTCCAATAAATAATATAGTACTCACAATTAATTTGATAGAGCACCAATGATTAATTTCTATGAAAAAAATAAAAGACTTGAATATTTGAAAATTGGGCTTAAATGTTTCAAAACTGCAAGATCAATTATTCGGAGATTTTACAAAATATTATTCAATCTGCCACTTGCTTATAACTCACTATGAAGGGTTGTGAATATAATGCCATATGTTCTAGAATCTTTTTTCAAATAAGACCTAATTAGGCTAAGACACTAACGTTTCAAATAAGTTTTTAACATATGGCCATATCTGTATTTGAAACTATTATCGTTTTTATTTATACATTTTTAAGCTCATTTTCTCTAATTTCTTCTAACAAAGTTTAGATATCTTTCAAGTTTTGCTAAGTATGGTAGATAAAATAACAATAAAGGCCGGGACACATATAACCGCACCGAGCTTGCGCCGACGTACGGCCGAGCTAAGCCATTACCTTACTTCAAGTAATAGTAGGTATTGGCATAGAGAAACAATAGCGTAAGTAGATATCCCATGGTATAGGGAATTTATGTCGCAACTTTTACTGTTATCTCAAGCCGATCACTGTCAATTTTTACTGTTTTGTTGGGGTGATAGTGTATGAATGGCACAATTTGAGAGACTACCAGCGTCATAGGAAAGAACTATGTGAACTATCGGCTTGGGATAACAATAAAACTTGCGACATAAACGCCCTATACCATGGGATATCTACTTACGCTATTGTTTCTCTATGGTATTGGCTAAGCCCGCGACATGGTGATGGTGGTAGAACACAGCGACAGCCGAATCTCAGTTCTGTAGTGCTATTGTGTTCCGATTTCTGAATGTGTAAAACTATTGTTAATAATATAACACTATAAAAAGCTCGTTACATCCGATTTAAAATTAACTTTTTCAATTTTAAACTAATTACCTGTACACACGCAGAAGATGAGAATTTTACTGTTGTTATATCTTTCGAGCATAACAATACCATCATCAGTCATGTATCAAAAATATACATCAGTAATAAAATTGTTATCTTTTGCATTTTGCATTTACACGTAATTAGTTTTAAATTTAAAATTTAAGACACAGTCACGGGTTCCTTCTTTTATAATTTTTGTTTTTTATTTTATTATTTATTATGTAAACGGAGGGGGTTGTTTCTATTCTTCTATAATATTTACCAAAATTATGCTAAAGTCTACTGCTATCAATCCATCTACCGGTATTTGAATCCTTGATTGGTTGGGAGCTTTTAGTGGATTAGTTCAAAAACGCAGGGTTCAACATACAGTTAGAATCAAAGTTCATTTCAGTTCAAAAACCTGAAAAACAATATAAGATACACAAAAACAACTACAATAATACCCACTCAATATTCAAACTATTACATTTATATTATGTTTATTATACCTACGCCTTAACTTATTAACTTAACTCATTTTGTTCTACTTTTACTTTTGTTTTAACTTATTTTTCCGTTCAACCATATTTCTCATCACTTTGATCGTACAAAACTGGAAAATTTCGTATCTCTTCAATAAGTTTTTCACTCCCTATGTCATACGAGGCCGCACCGTCACCGTCAAAAAGTAAACTGAACTAGTCAGTGACGGAGCGGGCACGGCTCATGCAACAAACACGGTGAATGGAATTCCAATTGAGTCTTTAAATGTATTTCAAATCAATAGATTGATACGTTCCTAGGTAATGTTCTGAATACAACATAGTCATTGTTATTCATATGCCCAGTTTCACCATACAAGCTCGGTCAAGACATTTGAATAATTTTCTACTCTTTAATAAATGTATGCGCTGGAATTATCAAAAGTGACTATCGCCATAGAAATAATAAGTTCCAGTGCTCTCATTGTAAACCGTACCTGATTTGACCATATTCAAATGAATTGACCCAGCTTGGTGAAACTGATCACTTATACTAATGAGTTTTTTAGCTGTTAATGGAGACTATACAGGATTCTCATATGACGACTCCTTCAGCCTCAGGACTGCTGGGAAGATTGATTGATTGAGTACTTTATTTATGTAGATTACAATATATACTGGCTTATACACTTATATACAATAGCTTACAATACAGCAAAATTATAGATGAATTAACATAATATAGACTAAGAAAATAATTATTGAACTGTATATGATATGAAAAAGCAATTTGTAATATAATAACTATAGATAATAATTATATTGTTATGCATCTACATAAATTGGCGGAGCTTTGGACATATCAACGTCCATTCTTCGGAAAGAATATTAAAAATATCCTCCCCACTAACTCTCTACCAAAAAAAAGACGGATATAGTAAAACGTAAGTACAGTAAATTCAGGATATTCTGATTGGATAATGATGCAGTCTGGGCCATGAACAAAACAGTAAAGAGTAAAAAGAGTTTTCAAATGAAATAGATTTTCTTGCTGAAGGTGATGACCACATGAGCCTTACCCTTGTGCGTGGGTAATGAATGAGGCGGATGAAAATGAGAGATGAGTGGACCTACAATTTTAGATGGGTTTCGATTCGAACCACCGGGAAGCGATTTTTCAGCGCATGAATCATATTCAAAGAAGTTGGCTCAAGCGGTCGCCCTTCCAACGGGAGTACCAAGAGCTTGATTCTAACCTAAGCATACCATCGTGAACACTGAGTCAAACCGCTTCCCAAATTGATTAATAAAATTAAATTAATTTATATCACCATTTCAACTAGAAACAGTAAATTCATTAAGGGATTTGAAATACTTTTTGTGTAGTTGAGGGTGATGCCCACATGAGCCTCAGATAGTTTATCAGAGATAAACTTTATAGTTTATCAGAGATTGACAATGGTGTAATAACCGAAACCGGTCTTTCCAATTATCAATAAATCAGTGTTTTTTTGACTATTTCTTAGTCTTTTTCATTCAATAGGATTTGAAATACTACATTAGGTCACAGCAGACAATAAATAACACCATATTTTTGATTAACACGCAACAATATATTTCAATTTACATTATTAACAGATGATAGTCTCCTAAGTTAATAATAACTTACAATAAATTAATGTCATGCTAGTTGTACGGAATAAAAAATACATTATAAAAAATTAGGAAATAAGCACATTTTCATAAGATTGAAATTTTATCCACAGTTGGCAGTGTGAGTATCAATGATTACTAAAAAGGATAAATAAAATGAGTACCTAGTATATTATAATAAAATGAGTAAATATAAATATGTAAGGTAAAATACACAACTTTTTGTAAGTACTGAACTGTACAATATATTGTTCAGTATTGATGGGTTAAAAATAGTGGAACGATTTCATACAAAGCATAAAAGAGAATATTTTTGAAATTTCATTGACTAAAATAATTTATTCATAAATCTGATAATTATTTATACATGGAAGGCAATACTTATGAAGGCACTAGTAAGCAATACTGTTACAATATCATTCAATATAAAGTTCAATATCATTCATCGCATAATTACAATTATTGTAATTGGTTCTCAATATTGTACTTTTTTCTGTGAGAAACTATAATTCCATTAAATTATTCATCTATAAATTTCAGAAAGAATGGATCGGTGTTTCAGTTACAATAATAAGTCCAATTATAAAAAAATAATAAATTATTGTTAAGAGATTTCCCAACTTTTTGAAAAACATTTATAGTTTATTAGTAATAAAAAAGCAGATAAGACACTGATTTTCTTAAAATAATTCATTCCGTTGAACTTATTTATTTAAGCGCCAATAATTCTATACAGCACCTCCCACATATTATTAGCACTTTTTCAGTCCAAAGAAATTGACATAGTTTTGAAGCTTGTGCGTCTACAATATCAATCAGAAAAAATCAAACTTAGCAGTGGGTTAACCCCCAACAAATGAAGATGTTAGCATCTTAGCTACGACTGAAAATATATTTTTTTTGCCGAAGATGATGCCCACATGAGCTCCAGGCTTGTGCGTGTGTGATGAAACTGATTATAATGAATTTGTATCCTCAAGACATTCAAAATAAGATTTGTTTCAAAATGGATGTATCTAGAATAATATCTTATTAGTATAGGAAGGCATGGAACTATTGGAATTATTGTACTATTTGATTGTTATTGAGGTGATAAACCTTCAACCTAATTGTGATGTGGAGTGAAGAATTTTCAAATGTTCGCTTAGCGTTCAAAATTGTTGAATATAGTTCCAATTTTCTTTTAAATAACTCAATATTATTCGTTACAAGTGGTAATTGAGTGGAATATTTCTAATCAATTTATTAATTCAAGCCATCTAAATTCAAAATTTATAGTTTTCATGTATTTTGGACTAAAATTTTATAAAAATTGTATACGTAAAATTCTAACCTTATCTTGGAATTTGTCACCTAAAAATTTGGAAGAAAAATAGCACAATGACTACCTTATTATTTTATCTACCAGTGATATTAAATTAGTGTCATTTGCATTGTAAATAAATAAATTGAGATTGGTGTTTTTCTCATACACAGATATATCAAGCTTTCATTTTTAAATTAGTTATCAGACAATAAATATACCTATCGTTACTAATAATTGTTTAAAATCGATAAAATATGACTCTCACTAGGAGTGATTGGCACATCCAGTTCTACTTTAGAATAATCATCATTCACTAAAAATACATTTTAAAAATAGCATCTCTTCTGGCATTAGATCAACAGGTATAATCTAATATTAATTTCTAATTTGATTAAAAGTAATTAGTTTAAAGCACACTTTAACAGTTTTCACATTGATTTTGTAAACTAGCTTAGATTCTTGTACTTGGTGAACAGGTTGTAGAGAACACGCAGTGTTGACTTCAGATCTAGGTTGACGATATCTGTAAAAGAAGGTGTGAAATTAGATGGATGCAATTTGTAACAGCAAACTCATCATTAAATTATTCATCATTGTTCTTGGAGCTTTATACACTGTCACCTGGTCATATGGGACATATATATGAATCATATATTTATCTCATATTGATCAGGATTTTAGAGTTTTCAATTGGAAAAGTTTAATGAACAGTGTTTTTGTCTTTGAACAATCTTTGTCATCGACAGAAAGATTGTTTATTTCATTTGTTGTCAAAATTAATGTAGCTTCTCTTTTGTTTTTAATAACAAACGTGCCGCTTGTGCGACAGATAAAAAACTTGAAATGGCTTTCATGTTTGGCATTGATTGAGTTATATTTAATACCCAAAATTTTACTTGTGTCAGTGTGTGAGCTCGTTCGATAGGACTGTGAGTAAAGTCCGGCTGTTCTGGTGAAGGGGATAGATTTTGCTCTTGTTTTATAATACAGCTTTCCTGTCGCAGTTCGGGCAGTTTAAAGAGAATTGTATTATTGAATAGGACGGGATCTGAACCCATTTCATTGGATCAGTTATTTTGGTTTTTTAATTAATAATTAACGCCGCGAAAAAACCGTGGATGCCAAAGTGGGAAGCTATTTCAAAAAGGTAGGTGACTACTGAATCATTGTTCTTAAATTTTTCATAACCACAAACATTGAATCCTCATTAGCAGCAAGCGAGTGTTTCCCCATTAATTCATATAAAATGTTGTTTTATAATCGATAAATCTTGTTTTGTTCAAATGTAAATATGTTAAAGACTCATTAAAGTTCTAGTTATTCTGTTCATTTCTTGTATTCATAGTTCTTTTCCACTTAAATATTGGGTGTAGGCATATCTTGCTTACAACACGCATAAATAATGCATTCATCATCCTATTATGAATTTGGAAGAATCAAACAGAATTATGTTTAGTTTTAAATGCATATTAAATAAATCAACAAATTGAGATGTAGTTGAGATTATGAACTGACTTGTTTAATGGTTGAGTGATTTATACAGAGTGATAATATGTATGGGAACCCTTCAATAAGTTGGAGACTGTTGTAGACATAAATGTAAACATCCATTGTATGGTAGATCATTTTAAAGGCCTTTTTGAAACATGACATCAGTAAAAAAGTTTTATGATGCTTTTACCCAAAATGGCGGCTGATTGGAGTTTTAGATTTTACTTGAAACTTCAATCAGCCGCCATTTTGGATACAAGTATCATAGAACATTGTTATTGATGTTATCGTTCTTGTTTTAGGAAGGTCTTTAAAACGATGTACCACACAATGGGTGTTAACATTTAAAATATTTGAGTTACAACCCCTCATTTCCTTAAAAACTAAAACTTCAATCGGCCGCCATTTCGGATACAAGTATCATAGAACATTTTTGATTGATGTCTTCTTTCTCGTCTTGAAAAGGACTTTTAAAATGATCTACCACACAATGGGTGTTTACTTCTGGAATATTCGAGTTACAACCCCTACGTCATCCCCTTATGGAGGGTTGAAATTTAGTTGTACGCTAAAAGGTGGAGTATTCGACCAATAACTTATCCTGAAAGTTACAGTAACTTATTATATCTACAACAGTATTTCAACTTATTGAAGGGTTCTCATACATATGGCTAACTCTGTATATCTCACTGAATCATCCTTGTAGATTTCTCATCATCAAGTAGCTCCTAACAATAAAACCAGAAATTCTTTGAATTTTCAGTCCAACAATGTCTGAAAGCTCTCATAACAGCTAATGTTTTTGTAATTTTGCCCAGCAGAACAGAAATTTATTGGATGGACAGAAACACTACCTTTTTGCTTCAAATGTGAGTGTTACCACATTGGTAGGCTGAAATGTGAAAACACTCTCACATGATTGTTAATGATTGTCTATCATTGGATAGACAGAAATACTACATTTTTGTTTCAAATGTGAGTGTTACCACATTGGTAGACTGAAATGTGTGAACACTCTCATAAGATCCAATGATTGCTAGTTGCTCTAATATTTTTTACCCAGCGACCTGAAATACATTCGAAAGCAGTGGTTTTCAATGATATATTAATTGTATTGAGATTGCTGACACATTGACAGTGTATCAATGTGTGAACACACCCGTATAGTGTGTTCGATGAACCATAGGACACTCATAAATGATATGACTTATACAGTATATAACATTTATTATGGTTACATATAGTGTGACTCATAATGAAGGTAACTTATACAATAATGGTTTTCTGTAAAACATACCATTAGGTCATTGAAAGTCAGGACACAACACTAGCCTTCAGTCTCGTTACTCCAACTACAGTCTGTTCATCGAAAGGAAACACAACCACGAAACAATTGCAATTTACCTAAGTATGAGGATTATTTCTTTTCAACCTCCGATAAGATATTATAAGACACAGGCAAGCCGCAGGAGGTGATTTTTACAGAGCTGGACAGCTTGTCATCTCCACCAAACGCCTTGTGATCGGTGCGGCCAGATCGTCAATTGTTGCCAAGTTATAGACCCCGGAACTTGGCCGACTCACTTGAGTCTCCCGCCCAGTGCTAGTTGTGTATCATTATTAGTTTTTTCAATCAATAGGCAATAGTTCAGCATAGATCCAACAGAAAATTATTCAAGTTTATGCAGGAAACGTTATGAGTGAAAATTATTCAAGTTTATGCAGGAAACGTTATGAGTGATGATATTGTGCGTGAATGGTGTCGGAAAATAAAAGAAGTCGATTGAAATGATTTCTGGAATCGTTGTGATCCATGACAACTCGACCTCACAGTGTTGGAGTAACCAAACTGCTTCTCCAGCACATCAAATGGGATAATTTCGATTGCCCAGCTTACAAACCTTACTTGGCTACTAGTAACTTGGTCACAGAGGAAAATGTTCTCATAAGAAACAAATTTTATTATCATATTTAGTTAGGTACATAACAATCTTTCTTTACTTCTCTACATAACCGCTATTCACTTGTAAGCATTTTTCGTACCGCTGCACCAGCTTCTTTAACCCCTGTGCATAGAAGCATGCCACCTGAGAGTGGAACCAGTTGACGGCGGCGTTTTTCAGTTTTTGGACAACAATTACAGCTGACGTGTACTGCTAAACGCTCATAAAATTGATACGTGCGATCCAAAAAAAAAAAAAAAAAAAACGCGGCAGGAAACTGTCATCTGACATAATTTTCCTCCGCGATAACGTGCATCCCCACGCTGCTGCCAAAACCATGAAGAAAATTCAAGATTTTCGATGGGAACTTTTTGACCACCCACCATACAGTCCCGGCCTTGGTACCCACCACGGTACAGTCCCGACCTTGCACCTAGCGACTACATCCTCTTCTTGCATTTTTAAAAAGTGGCTCGGTGGACAACGCTTTGAAACCGAAGAGGGACTCAAAACGCCTTTGTCAACTGGTTCCACTCTCAGGTGGCAAGCTTCTACGCACAGGGGTTAAAGAAGCTGATGCAGCGGTACAAAAATGCTTACAAGTGAACGGCAATTATGTCGAGTAGTAGAGAAAGATTGTACCTAACTAAATATGTCAAAAATTTATTTCTTATGAGTAAATTTTTTCTGTGACCGAACGGCCCTTAAATTATAAACGTGCCTCGTGAATTCGCATTTTATTTATGACCAATCGGAGGTTGAAAAAAATGACCCTCATAGAATCGCTTTGCTTTTACTCATCTCTCCTTTCAATGAACAGACTATAGTTATAATAATTAGACGAACAGACTACAGACTATAATAATGATGACAGAAACCAACCTTCAGGCCTGGCCTTGGGCTTAGCTAGCCCGATATCCTGCATGAGTTCAAAGGAGAAGGCGACGTTGTGCACTTTCTGCTCAAAGTCCTTGGGCGTGAGATGGAATGCATGGAGCGGCACAAAGAACCCCTCCAGCAGACCCAACAGCAGCACCAGGAACACACCGTCGTGAAACTGCGAGTCAAGGTCAATCACCTCCAGGTTCACCTTGTTCAGCTGTTTGTTCACGAATGTCACCAGCGACTGCAGACACACAGTGTAATATTATAAGATAAGGCATCCATTTATTCAACTCAGCATATATGTATGTACTGTCTGTACATATATGTATATAAACAGGATACATACGACACGGATAGATTAAAAACACTTAAAAACTTACATTTGAACGAGAATTTTCGGGAGAATTTTGAAGTCACTTCACTTTCTGTTTGACTGCAGGAGCGCTTAGAAGTGTTTATTTTGCTGTGTTCCATTCTCTTCTTTCATACGGTGTTATATTTTGGCTAAGTTAGTAGACAGAAGGTTGGTCACTCATCCATAGTATTTTCGTTGAAATGCAATTGGAGTGGGGGAACTGCAGCCGTGACGTAGGCTGTAGTACAGAGTAGGCAGAATATCGCATTCTTGAAAATCATATGGTGTTGTATAGTCAAATTATATAACACAAACATTTTCTGACATGCAAGCTTTCTGTTTCTGCTTAACAATAATTATTAAAACATTTGAATAATACAAGCATTTTGTCATATAAACCAAAAACCCCACCTCCCAACCTTCCCTTTCAAACCCTTAAGGTTTCTTCATCTTCTAGGTCGTGTTTATATTTTGTAGTTTGGCTATACATCAGCTTGTGAATTTCGGGATGAGATATTTTGATCCTCATAGAACATGTGCTCGATACCAGCATGTGTTCAGTGCATTTACAATGAATGAAATTTATCGGATTTATCGGGATCGGTTTTTCGGTTTATTGCGATGCATTGGTTTATCAAGATTTTTAAAGGGTTAATCTGAAATTATAATAGTATACATTGTCTACTAACGCTTTTCCAGCTTATTAACTTTTTCGTGTCATGTTTTTAGATTCATGAAAAACTTTCAACTTCATTTTATTCATAAAAGTTGAATGAACTTGAAATATTTAACAACATCATTAGAATCGGTGATTCATTCGCTATAAGTATGGAAAATTTTAAAGTTCCAGGTCAATCTTGAGGAGATTAAACGACGATATATTTGAAGATACAGTGAATAACTGTATGCTCAGTGTGGTTACTCTGGAACATTTTTACTACACGTGACGTCACGCTGGCGTTCCCCCCACCACTTTGAATCATACACCTGTGAGTGATCAACCTTTTGTCTACTAACGTTGATATTTTGGGGCAATTCAACTCATGCAATAAATATATTTAGGATTCAAAAGTGGGCAGTTAGAGTGATGGTGATGAGTTAGGTGATGGAATTCAACTCATGCAATACATATATTTAGGATTCAAAAGTGGGCAGTTAGAGTGATGGTGGGTGAATCTATTAGAGCAAGTTGTAGAGATTATTTCAAAGAGTTAAAGATTCTCCCACTACCAGGTGTATATATTTTAGAGGCTCTTTGTTTTATTGATAGGAATAAAGATAGGTTCAATACAGGAGGGTTGTTCCACTCATACAATACCAGATATAGACAAAACCTCAGAGACGACATTCATCGAACTGGTATGTATGAGAGGGGGTAAAGAGTGCAGGAATTCGGCTTTATAATTCATTGCCAACACGCATAAAAGCTCTTACAGGTGAAAAGTTCAGAATTAAGGTGAGGGAGGAGTTGTTGCAGGTTTGTCCTTATTCCAGTGAGGAATTCTTTTTGCATTATAGAATGCAAAGATTGACGACTTAGATTATAATTGACAAATCCTTATACCCCTTTCATAGGTGGTCAGTGGGATGAAAAAAGTGAAATGAAAAAAAAATTGACAAAGGGGGCCCAGCTCCCGAAAATTCTCGTTCAAATGTAAGTTTTTAAGTGTTTTTAATCTATCCGTGTCGTGTGTATCCTGTTTATATTTATATTATAAAACTTTAAAGTGTTTTCTGTTAAGTGCTATGTATATATGCAAGTATGTGTGACATGGATAGGATTTGATAACTTATTTTATTGATTGATTTTTTTGTGTTTTAGATTTAATATTTTTCAGGAGAAAAGACTCTGATATTAAAATAACAATTTCCGTAGTTGGACTATAGTGAGAAAATATAATTTAGTGAGTAAGTAGTATTATTGCAGCGACAATAAGATTCTGCTAACTTATGTCTAAACGAATCTGAGAACCAGCAAATTCAGGGATATTTACTAGTTCTCACGGATGAGGTGGCTCCACGAGGCAAGGCGGATGTTTGGTAGCCTGTAGATATTTTCACAGAGGAATACTGCAGACCTGGCAAGTACCCGCTTGCCGAATCTCGTGAGAACCGACTCTTCCAATAGCAGCAGTTAGGCCTTCTGGCACACTGACGTAGAGAGGGGGAAGTTTTCCGGACGGAAAACCTCCAGACGTTGAACAACCGAGATACCGAGCGGATCAAAAATCATATTGCAAAAAGTTAAGTTAGTTTTCCGGCATCATGAGATACGTGAGTGTCCTGTGTTTTGGGAATACCAGTGGGAGTGATAGCTGTGAGTGAGTGCCAAAATTTCTAGCTCATTATAAAACATTTTCACCCGACCGAGACCCTAATTAGAGATGATCTTGTTGTAGTAAAATTTCTAGTTAGCAGAATCTTATTGGCAGGTAGTTTTTGTAGGAATAATATTTTGATAAAATGTATTGTATAAATATTTCGTTCTTTAAATTTCAAGTAATTGGCTTAATAAATGAGAAATTCTTCTGGTAATACAATGTTGTTGTCTATCCAGTTCCCATGATTCCCTTGAAGTAATAATACGATATCTTCAACCACCATCAAGGGCGGTTACATATGTAACAGTACAATATTGTAAGGTGGGACCTTCCCGGAACGGACTCCCCACTAACAAAAGCCATACGAATTTACCTTTTTAATATCGTTTAAAATACATGAAAAAAAAGAAAAAATATAATAGTATATTTTGCACCTTTGGCGGAAAATGTGTGTTTGCCAGCGCAGTTTTCGAGTTCAGGACAAAGTATAGAACTTGGAGCGTTCGAGAGCAGCCAAACAATTTTTCCCCGAGTTGCGAACGCTATTTTTCATCACAACACAAAAACAAACTGAAAACTTGACTCTGAAAACCCGACGAATTGAAAAGTTGACAAAATTATAACTTGACTTACCAGTACTGAAAATTTGACAAACTGAAAACTTATCGTAACTGAACTTGACAAATTGAAAATTGCTTGATCAGCTGCTATTCAAGGTCGTTTTCTTTTACGCCCTTGGGGGCGAAAGTAAACATTTCCGCCATTAGGGCTGTAACGGAATAATATTCAGGCCTCCAGCTGATCTCGTCGGAAACTGATTTCTTTCGGTCTCCATATGAGGTCCAAAAACAGCTCATCAAGTTCCAGAATGGCGAAAAATTTTATCCCTCAGTATGAGATGACTACATTTTTTTCAGTAACAGTAATGTGGAGAGTAGCTATATCCACACAAAGAAGGTATAGATTGACTAACAATTGTATCTATATATATAAAAGCGAAATGGCACTCACTCACTGACTGACTGACTCACTCACTCGCATAACTAAAAATCTACCGGACCAAAAACGTTCAAATTTGGTAGGTATGTTCAGTTGGCCCTTTAGAGGCGCACTAAAAAATCTTTTGGCAATATTTAACTCTAAGTGTTTTTAAGGGTTTAAGTTCGTCTTTTAGCATGTATATTCTTCTTCTCCCAATCTCTTAATTATAATTGAAATTTCCATATCATATGTTACTATAGAACTATAATCTAGATAGAGTACCTCTTCGAAACAGTTGTTAACTGGCAACTAAATTAATAATTTTGTCAGGTTGGCATTAAGTTGAGTTGACTTTGTTAGGTTGGCACCAAGTTGAAGATTTAAATGCATTTATCGCGGAAAAATTGATTGCTACTTCAATCCTGGGAATATTATATTACTAGCCGTCAGGCTCGCTTCGCTCGCCATATCCGTTTAGCCAGACGTTTAGTCTGGACCCCGACTGGATTGTCCTAACATATGATAAAAATGCAGGCGAGCGAAGCGAGCCTGCTAATCTCATTCTTGGACGATCCGGTCGGGGGCCAGGGGGCGGAGCCCCCTGGCTAGACGGATATGGCGAGCGAAGCGAGCCTGACGGCTAGTAAGATATAAATTTGAGCCGTTTTTATGAACGATTCTTAGCTCCACCTTATGATGATATGGAGATTGTCTATGTTGAAGGATGTCATTTGAAATTTCTTTACTTTTCAGGATCTAGTCATCCGATTGATCCAAAGCGGCTGAATTCAATGCAGGTGTTTAGGACCTCTTTTGTCAAGGATCAGAGCAAAAGTACTAAGGGACAGTTTTCGAGCTCGGGATTTGGCCAAGTTCTAGATTTTGAATAGCTGGAGTCAGAAAATTGGCTTTCCGAAACGGGGCGTAGTTGTAGTCATAGTCACGTTTAAATTAAATTTCAAAAAACTAGAAAATTGAACACAAAATGTTCCGAACACATACTTTCCGAAACGGGGTGTGGTCGCAGTTATTGCCATAGTCACATTTGAATCAAATTTCAAAAAACTAGAAAATTGAACACAAAATAAAATAAAGAGAAAATAGTGTGAAGTTTCAGATATTTTGAATTATTTAGGAATGTTTAATTTCGTCAAGGAAAAACGATTCCAACTATAGAAATGAGAAAATAAAAACTGCGACTATGCCCCGTTTCGGAGTCAATTTTCTGACTCCAGCTGTTTGAGGATAACCATCCACTGGAACCGTATTCAACCGATCCGTTCGGCCGTTGGATCGGACGAATCTGCCGGTCGTTAATTCGGCCGAATTTGGTCGTCCATTGGAACCGTTTACGTCAGTCTAGTTCAGTAGTTAGAACGTCAGTCTAGTTCAGTATTTCTAGTCACAGTAGTTGCCAGAAAGTGAAGTGGCAAGCTAGTTAGTAGGGGAAGTCATTCTTTTGTGTGTGTTTACTCACAAAGATAAATGAAAAAATATTTATAAAACAGAACAAGTGAGGTTGAGTGGTAGAGAGGACTTAAAAGTCCTAACTCCGCCTAATAAAGAATTTTTTCATTTCATTTCAACAAGTTCAAAAAACAAAAACAGACAAGACTGTGATACAATTTTGAGGTTAGGATGATGTTGCCTCAGCTCGACTTCGGACGGATAGAGCCGGAAAATCCCATTCAATTCGGATCGAAACTTGGTGGGCCGTCCACTGGAACCGATTTCGTCCGAACTAGCATCGGCCGAAAACTACCGAGCTCGTCCGAACGATCCCCCAACAAAGAAAGCTATAGATGCTCGTCCATTGTAACAGGTTCATACGTCCTTGCACGGCCGTGTACGTATGAACCTGTTGCAATGGACGAGCATCTATAGCTTTCTTTGTTGGGGGATCGTTCGGACGAGTTCGGTAGTTTTCAGCCGATGCTAGTTCGGACGAAATCGGTTCCAGTGGACGGACGGCCCACCTTAAGTCTAGAACGTAGCTAAATCCCGAGCTCGGAAACCGGCCCTCAATGACTAGATTACTAACTTTTATTGAACTTAATATAGTCTGTTATAGAATAAAATATATTATTTAGAACTCCTCTTTCTTTATGATTCTACTCCATCTCTCCTAGCCCTATCGATATACCTTTCCATTCTGGTTGATAAATGAATACACATCGAGTGACTTGACTGACCTAGGTCAAGTAGCAGAGTTCTCTGGTAGCATCTGATTAATTTCATGGCTTCTGACATGTATGATAAAAGTGAATGAACTCATATACAAAGATCTTACAATCTTAATGACCTCCGAAATCAGATCGCTGCGGTTGCACAAGTTACGCCTGATAAGCTGGTATGAGTGTGGCAAGAAATCGATTATCAGTGGGATGTATGTCGCATTACCAACAGCTGTCACATCGAATCAATATAATACCCACATCTTAAACTTGAAGTGTTTTGTAACAAAATGACACATTTCTCAATTATGTAAGTGATTCAAATAAATATTTATGTGCTTTCAAAGTTGTAAAGTCCTTTTATAATCACTTGGTATTAATAGAAAACGAATTATTTTATTGAAAGTACCTTCTTGACGACCTGCAACTTGTCAGGCGCATGATCGAAAAGTGTGTCGAAGGCATCCCGCTCACAGCGCATGCCCAGATCACCATAAGTGGAGGTCAACTCCTCCTGCACGGTGCGGTGCGTGAGTGCGCCGTCTCGCTTCTGCACCACTACTACGTTCACCACCACCTAATACATGATACATAACTATAAATTAAAAAATACAATACATAAATCTGTGGGTAGATGACACAAGTTGATAAGTCACATTTTTGACCATATTGAGTTATGCATATGGTTGTGTTCAGAAAAATTAGATCTATAAGATGGTATAACTAAATATGTTGTACCTTTTTAATAGCTGAGATATAGACCTTGCTTAAGCCTGATACTGCATTTTCTTCCAAACCCCAAGTTGACAAATATTGATAAGTACATATATCTCAACACTCTTCTACCGGTTTGTATTATATCCAATTATCAAAAGATGACAAAATTTGATAAGTGTATGTACTGGTAGGCTATTATAAAATCTGAAAATCAATAACCATATTGAGAACTACATAACCCATACAACTTTGCAAACAGTTCAAGTTTGGTTAACTTGATCAATACTTGTAAATAATATCAATTAATTTTTAAAAATATATTCAAATTTCTATAAAATCGATTTTTAAGATATTACCTATACTGTTACATTGTGATTTGAAACATTTGGCAGATGGCAAAACATGATATCTCTGACATCACTTGCAAAAATTCTCAATAGTTAATTTAAATAAATTGTTTTATCCCTTGATATTTAAATAGTCGAGGATCAGCTGATTATATTAGTGTAAAATGGGTAAGACTATTTAATAGTCGAGGATCATCTGATTATATTAGTGTAAAATGGGTAAGAAAAAATATTATAGAATGTTTGCAGCTATGCCAAACTTTCAAATTGCTCTCCTGAAAAGTTTACAAATCATGACTTATCAGCTTGTGTCATCTACCCACAGAAATACAAAAGTTCAACATGTTATTGATATACAGTACCATAGAGAAACAATAGCATAAGTAGATATCCCATAATAATAATAATATTTTATTCTCAACAAAAGTATAACAAAAACAATGTAATACAGTTGAAAAACGTCACAGATAAATAACATAATAACATAAAATATCAATCTTAAAATAAAACTCTAATAACATTTAACAATTCATTAAATTTGCAAAATTAGATAGTAATTTTTTTTCACTCTAACAAGAATTCGTCAACCTCATAGAAAGCCTTCTCACTGAGACAAGAATATAGTTTTGTTTTGAATTGTTTTTCTTTAACAATACTTCTCAAATCAGCCGGAAGTTTCGCAAAAAACTTTTGTCCCCTATAAGTAGGTGTTTTCTCAAATACACTCAGCCTATGTCTAAGTAAAGGGCTATGCCATGGTAAAGGGTGTTTATGTCGTAGCTTTTACTGTTATCTCAAGCCGATATTCCACTTAGTTCTTTCCGGTGAATATGTGTGACGCTGGTAGTCTCTCATATTGTGCCGTTCATACACTCTGCCCGGCCTAAACAGTAGAAAATGACAATAATCGACAGTAATTGGCTTAAGATAACAGTAAAAGTAGCGACTTGAACGCCCTATACCATGGGATATCTACTTACGCTATTGTTTCTCTATGACAGTACCTACTTGAAACATAAACAAATAATAATCAATCTAGAGATTCATAATAGAAAAACTATTATCACCATCAGGTCATTGACAATATTAAGTTGTCAGTAACAAAAATTGTACAATACAAACACTTCAGCGTGTTCATATTGATACAAAAGCGATAAAAATGATATGTTATGATACATGTGATAGCGATATTATAATACGCTATTATCGCCCTAGAGGGAATTCGGCCACCCCTCCCTCAGCGGAAGAACCTAAAAAAAGGCCAGTAAAAGAACTCACGTAGGTTACGAGTTTGCGGGTGGAGACACCAAACCTCACCACTGCTCAAAGAAGGGCGGCCATTTTCAGGCAAAACTCCTTGAAAGCGAGACTTTTGACTCTGCAAAGTTTCGGAGGGGCAAAAAGAAAAACATGACATCTCTTCAAACATGATACAAGATAAGTTATGATACAAGATAAGTTATGATACAAAATATAATAAAAATACAGATGAATTTCTTCATAACATCACTTCACTTATATGGGATACTTTTGTTCAAATTAATAAAAACAATATAAAACTTGTAGTACCCTTTATTGAAAACATTGGAATATTTTAGATTAAAATACCTTCAAAGTACCTCTATTAAAAACGTTTTAATATTTTAACAAACAAATATTTTAGAGTTAAAATATTTCAAAGCTTTTAATAAAGGGTACTACAAGTTTTTATATTGTTTTTATTAAGATGAACCTCTGTATAAAAGAATCGATTGTCCTAAAGTTGTATCTTACGTAACAAGGATGGAAAGGGGCCTTTTGCAGGCTAGAATGATGTTTCTAGTCGAGGCGTCAGTCGAGACTAGAATTTCATTCGAGCACTGCAAAAGACATTCACGTCCAAGTAACGTACACAAATTTTTGTCGTAATAATCTAAAGAAGGATAATTGAGAAATAGAAAGCATTACCTGTTTGTGCTGACGTTACTACATGCATTCTATAAACATAACCTAGTTTACAAATTCCGAATCAGGAATTTTGTGGAAGTTGACAAAACTTCCACCTGGAGCACTGAAGGTGGAGCAGTTTTGCTGTTCCTATTTCGGAACTAGGAAACATACTCGACTGCACGGTATATAGATGAAGTCGGTAGGTGTCACGCGCATGTTTGTGCTAAATTTCCGGTGTAGCTGACGTCATTTTATATCCAATCATCTGTTTTTAATAAATAAGTTTCATAAATTATTATTGTCAATAGGTGTTAAAAACCTCGGTTGGTGGCGATGACGCAATCTAGCTGGCTGGCCACTGCGCACACATTTCATGACCCCTACCGTTTCATCTAAATACCGTGCTCGACTGTAGAGAAAACATATGGTTTCATTACAGTAGAGTATGCTGTCATGAGAATCATATGTTTATTTGTTCTGCAAACAGCTATTTACCGGATTGAAAACAGATGAAATTGAATGACTATGACAAAAAGGAATTTGCTGTAGGGGCATTAGTTAGTGAGAGGTTTTTTTTGTCAAAACTAATGTCACACCATTTACAGATCTTATAAACTTAGATTTGCGAATGGTAAATTAATACACATTAGAGTAGGCTACAATAATGTGAGCGTGGTAGAGTAATAGGCCAGCATTGACATAGAAATTTGTAAATTCATGCAGTTGAAAATAGTAATAAAAATGTTTTCTACACAAACATGTCATGTTGAGACATCTCAAGATGCATACAGATTAATTTACGCGTCAGCTGATGCCAAGCTTTTTATATCTTACCCTTTCTGAATTGCTCGTATTCGCGGCGCATAGATGTGTATCCACCTTAACAAAACTGATGTCTAGAGTGGGATTCACACACGTCAAATTGTCAGCATTGGTCAATCAATGAATGGTAATCAATTATGTTATTCATTTGTAACTATGTAATTTTGGCGAAAATAAACATTCTCTCTCTCTCTCTCTCTCTCTCTCTCTCTCTCTCTCCTCTCTCTCTCTCTCATAAGGTATACTAAGGGCCGTTTGCACAGTGACAGTTTAAACTAAATTTCATTTTAAACCGGATTAAATCCGTATCAAGTCTCGTTTGTTATAATGTGTTAAATTTTGAGTTTAAGCCACCAGCTGATTAAATTCAGTTTAAGCTTTGACTGTGCAAACGGCCCTAAAAGTTTAAAAAATAATCTTACAATAGCACAGCACTGTTTTAAAGGTCCAACATTTAATGTAAGACAGTGATAAAAAAAACTGATCAATAGTAAGTAATTACCTGCTCGGGCAGACGCACAGGCGCGCGAAAGTGCCTGGCTAGTGCCACCAGCAGATGCAAAATGGCGACCACATTCTTCGAGTGGATTCCCTCCACCGTCCACTTCTGTTGATGAAATCTTGGCTGCTGTAGCACCTGAAATAGAGCAATCCAATAATCAATAAACATAACCTATTTTTTTGAACATGTAATTTATTAAACCTATCAAAATTTGGGAATGGAATAGTTTTGGGCCAAACCTGTTACTTCTTCCTAATCATATTTATATGATGATTGATTGTATCTACGAATAAATAAATCTGTTGTATATCCAAACTTTTTCACTGTTAAAATTAAACTTGAATTTTAAAAAAACTTTTGAAGTGAAAATACACTTACTTTTGTAGTGACGATCGTTTCGACCTGTTGTTGGTCATCATCAGACATAGTCTGAAAATACTTTTTTCAGAAATATTGTATTCTAGTATTTATTTATTAAACTTGAATTTTAAAAAAACTTTCGAAGTGAAAATACACTTACTTTTGTAGTGACGATCGTTTCGACTTGTTGATGATGACCAACAACAGGTCGAAATGATGTGGAGAAAGCAGAAGATAATGCTGTTTTGCCTGCCCATGCACAGAGAAAGCAAGCAGGACTACAATTTAATCGACCAATGAGAGCTCTGATAGTTTGAACTGTCACAATTTACCAGGCTTCACCTGTGGGGCAGGAACTTGGAACTGGAACTGGTTTCTGGTACAGAAAATTGTGAATCGGACAATTTACCACATTCTATGCACCCAGAACGGGCCCAATATTGCAAGATAGTTTTCTAACAATGCTAACAATGTAGAAATATGATGAGTTAAATATTTTAATCCCGATTAAAAAAATGTAGTATTTAATCATTGAAAAATATATCTTCTTGAAGAATAAAATATAATTGATTACCGTATTTTAAACAAGAATGAACAGTTAATATTACATCAGATACAGGCGGTATCAGCTATCCTCTACAGAAGGCAGTGACAAGGCAGAGAATCGGCAACGCTGTTCTATCTTTCTCCACGCCATTGTAACGTGGACCTCACTATAAACACTATAACACACGGAGGTAAACTAGAAACAACTATGAACTGATCACTACCTAATAAATTACACTGTATTTAGCTCACGTTAACTAATATAAATAACTGTTTAAGAATAACTGTCACCAAGAATAATAACTGTTTAAAAAACTACAAAGGTCTATTGACACTTTATCACTGGTCTGTCACGAAACGAACGATACGACTGACAAGTAATGGCTGGCTGAGTCTGGGGATCCCAAGTTGCTCCACTCCCAGGAATTGGAGATGAGTCCACAGGTGCATTAGACTTAGCCAAAAAGCCTTATATGTGGATTCTTCCTGGGGTTGGTCCTTTGTCACCAAATCGTGTGATTATATTCTTTAATATTAACAATATTAAAGAATATTGAAACTATACATTAATAGATGGGCAAGTCAAAAAGTAATTGGATACTCAAAACTAATACAATAGTATGAGAAGAGTAATGTGATTTGAAAAGATTATATTTTAGTAATGATTTTATTATTAATGATTCTTCATTTTGTACAAGCGTTTCCATAAGTTTGTTGAAATATGTACTAAAAAAATGTATTTGTTCATGTTCAAAGTGCAGTTTTTCTACTCATCTTGAGACTAGGTTCTAGGAGCAAGCGATCATCAATTGTATCGAACGGTATAATTACAATATTCTATTGTAAACTATTGAATTAATGAGATGAAATGTATATATTTACCCGATTGCTTTCTTCAAGAACAATCCTCAGTTTCTGCTTCTGCTCTTCCTCTGATTGTGTCACTTCAGGAACATCAAGTTTTCGCTTAGTCAGCTTTTCTGTAACGTTCGAAAAATAGAAAAATCGGGTGTGTTTCTAAATATTTAGCAAGAGATGGTAAGAGAGAATGGTTTGGAAAAGAGTTATAATCCAATAAAAATTAATGGTATAGTATCTACAATATAGTTAGTAGGCCTACTACAGACAAGCTTACAGATGTATTTTTCATTTCTTATTGCAGATGAAGCCACACTATATTGCGTGGGTGATTTGATGAGATGAACCAAACGATGAAATTTTCATGTCACCGGCGTGATTCGAACCCATGAACCAGGAGGCGGTGTTAAAGACTGAAGCTGTAGGGAGGTCCACGTTATAATGACAATGTTTGATTAGCAATGGTATTAGGCCTACTATCCTTGTCTATCATTCAACAAAGCGGATAGCGCTCTCTTTCTCGCTTTGCTCTGTTGCCAGATCGATTTCTAACAATGTTGAAATATGATAAATTACGGTAATTAATCTCGATTATAAAAATTTAGTATTTAATCATTGAAAAATCTATTACCTACAATAAAAAATCTATTATCTACAATAATGAACAGTTAATATTACATCAGATACAGGCGGTATCAGCTATCCTCTACAGAAGGCAGTGACAAGGCAGAGAATCGGCAACGCTGTTCTATCTTTCTCCACGCCATTGTAACGTGGACCTCACTATAGAGTAAAGATATTGTCACGGGTTTCTACACTAATAAAACACTTGAAGCGATTTATACTGATTAGATCTATTATTTACAACACTATAACACACGGAGGTAAACTAGAAACAACTATGAACTGATCACTACCTAATAAATTACACAGAATTATCACAAGCTTACGTTAACTAATATAAATAACTGTTAAGAATAACTGTCACCAACAATAATGATTTAAACAATTACAACTACCTAATAAATTACACTGTATTATCACAAGCTCACGTTAACTAATATAAATAACTGTTTAAGAATAACTGTCACCAAGAATAATAACTGTGTAAAAAACTACAAAAGTATATTGTCACTTTGTCACTGGTCTGTCACGAAACGAACGATACGACTGACTAGTAATGGCTGGCTGAGTCTGGGGATCCCAAGTTGCTCCACTCCCAGGGATTGGAGATGAGTCCACAGGTGCATTAGACTTCGACACAAAGCCTGATATGTGGATTCTTCCTGGGGTTGGTCACCAAATCGTGTGATTATATTATTTAATATTAGCAATAGTAAAGAATATTGAAACTATACATTATAATAGATAGGTGAGTCAATAAACAATTGGATACTCAAAACTAATACAATAGTATGAGAAGAGTGATGTGATTTGGAAAGATTATATTTGAGTAATGATTTTATTATTAATGATTCTTCATTTTGTACAAGCGTTTCCATACGTTTGTTGAAAAAAATGTATTTTTTGTTGTTCAAAGTGCAGTTTTTCTACTCATCTTGAGACTAGGTTCTAGGAACAAGCGATCATCAATGGTATCAAACAGTATAATTACAATACTCGATTGTAAACTATTGAATTAATAAGATGGAATGTATATATTTACCCGATTGCTTTCTTCAAGAACAATCCTCAGTTTCTGCTTCTGCCCTTCTTCTGATTGTGTCACTTCAGGAACATCAAGTTTTCGCTTAGTCAGCTTTTCTGTAAACATTCAACAAATATAAAAGCGCAGAAGCGGATACGTTTTCAAATATTTGTAAAGAGATGGTAGGCTAAGTAAAAATAATTGGAAAGTGGGTTATAATATAGGTAATGAAAATGAAAATTAATAGTTTAGTATCTATAATACAGTTAGTAGGCCTGCTACAGACAAGCGTACACATTTATTTTTCATTTCATCATTTTTTATTGCGGATAAAGCCACACTATATTGCGTGGGTGATTTGATGATTCTTTATTACAAATATGACAAAGTATTTCCAGGTCTTGTAGGATCCATTGCATACGAACATTACATTTTTATAAGAACAAATATAAGAAAAAATTATCTTATAAAATGAACCAGATGATCAAACATCACCAGTGTGATTCTAACCCATGAAACAGGAGGCAATGTTGAAGACTAAAGTTTGTAAAAATAGAGACCACTAGAAACTGAAACAGACTATCTTTGCAATAATATCAAAATCTGACTTGAATAACTAATACTTTTGGAGTATGTTGTTGCATCATTATTGGAAGATCAGTTTTGGGCTTGAGGCTGTAATTATTCTCAGCAAGTATTACCTTACTCAATGTAATAAATGGATAAATATGTAATATGTATTGTTACATGGAAATTATTTCAAAAACCAATAGAGAGAAATTAATAAAATAAACTATGGATTGGGAAACAGAATGTATAGACCCCACAGATTTAACAATGGAATAAACTATGGATTGGGAAACAGAATGTATAGACCCCACAGATTTAACAATGGAATAAACTATGGATTGAGAAACAGAATGTATAGACCCCACAGATTTAACAATAACTATGGTAAAAGAGCTCCAGAATGCAGAATTCCATATCTTTTGAATTCATTACCTCTGAAATTGCGAAATTTACAAAGAAAATGTGAAGTTAAAACAAAAACAAAAATGAAATTATTTTTCATTACAATTGATGATTGAGACATATTTTTAGATTTTAGAGTAAAAAAGCAAGCTCACTATAGTTCAGTCATACTAGCAATCATTTTATAGATATATAAGATAATGTTTATATTATATTTTAAATTATTATTATTAATGCATTTTTTAAATTTAATTTCTTAATAATATTTATTCAACATATTATATATGTATATTTGTTTATATATTGTATATTTGTATGGGGTAGAAGCATGGACCCTCACAAAAGAAACAATGGTAAAGATTGAAGCTTTTGAACTCTGGCTGTACAGAAGAATGCTGAAAATATCCTGGACGCAAAAAGTTACTAATCAAGAGGTTCTCAGGAGAATGAATAAAGAACTGGAGCTCCTGAATACCATTAAAAGTAGAAAACTCTAATACCTCGGCCACATTATGAGGAATAGGTCAAGATACAGACTTCTGCAAGAGATCCTTCAAGGAAAAATCAACGGAAAAAGGGGAGCTGGCAGAAGGAGAATTTCATGGCTGGCAAATGTGAGGCTATGGTTTCACCAGTCATCTGCAGAGCTGTTCCGTAGCGCCGTCGACAAAATCAGGATAGCCATTAAGATCGCCAACATCGGAAACGGAGCAGGCACGTGAAGAAGAAGAAGAAGATTTGGTTATGTATTGCAATCTAGTAAATGGGAATTGCATTTTTTTTTAATATCCCTCAAGTAGCTAAAAGCTAAAGGGATTAAAGTATATGTAAATTGTATTTATTGAGATTGTATTTTGAAAACAAATGAACTGAAATTGAATGAAATCAAAGCCTTTCAAGCACGGTTCGAATTAGGGCTAAAGATGTACAGTGGAACCTCGATATAGTAGCCCCTATTATAGTATATTTTCTTTATAGCACATTTTTCTGCAGTCCCTTGAACCGTCCATATAGCCTACAACCTCGATAAAGTACACCCCGATTTAGTACAGATTTCGTAATAGTACATTTCTGAGCCGTCCCCTAAGATGTAGGCCTACTATATCGAGGTTCCACTGCATTCATTTTCTGGTTTCAGGACTATACCATAGAGGGAACATATATAATCCTGTACGCTTATTCTATGGGAATACATACCAAGCAATTTCTGTAGAACTTGACCATCGTAGAGATCTTCCTCAAGGTCTTTGACAATGATTCTCTGCTCGGCCAACTCGTCGTTTATCCATTCTGTCAAAACCGCGATAAGTTCACGCAGCTTGGGATTATGGAAAGATTTTGGCTCAATCATGGATCTTTCCTCATTTTCCTCTGTCGAAAAGATAAGAGATACTCTTTAGTACAACAAAAAAATGTTAGATGTATAGACAAGTTAGTTGTGAAACGTTAGATAAAAAATAATACTCTTTCTCCATAATACTAGTTTTATTATTCATTATTCTATTTATTAAAAATTATTTCCATAATTTATTCACTTTTTCCATATTTTATTTCCCATTACGAAATGCTTGATAATGATAGATTTTCAATACTTAAATTACTAGAGCATTCTGTTTTTATGAATATGTACAAGCTTTTAGCTTCTACTCGAAATTAGGTTCTACCAAACTGTTTATCGTTTTTGAAAAAAAGTTATCTGATTAGGATTACTTTTACTTTGAATTAGGCTACTCACATATCATTACTTGATATCATTGCACATAGGCCTACTATTCTACAGCAAGAAATAATTTTATAAAAAAGGCATAATAGAAAAGTATTGTGACTCAAGTAATATTTACCCAGATTATATTCTTCAGGAGGTAGATCTGGTATTGTCGGACTGGCTGGAGAATCAATTGCATATTTACCTTCTTCCTGAACCTCTTGCACTGAAATCATACATAATATACTTTGAAATAGTTGATCAGTAAAAATTATTAAATCCAGTCAGACATGTCATTCCATGCTGAGCAGTTGTGCTATACTGTAGTATGTAACCTTGATAATTTAAACGCAAATGCGTGGTCGAGAATGTGTTAAAAGTAGAAATAGATTTGGGTGTAAGTGCACGTCCAGTGCCAACATACATTTTTGGTTGGGTTCGATCTAGTAAGTTATTTTTAGTACAAAATCACAAAAATTAAACGGCGGTCACTATTGTTTTTAAAATAAACTATTTTCAAAGTAGCACAATTTTACATGCATTTAACCTATTTAGTAGCAGTCGTTTTGATTATTGAAATCATCAAATTATGATATTCCTAATCTGAGTTTTCCTAACCCAAAGCTTTTCCTAACCTAAATCTTTTCCTAACCTTAGCTACTTATGGTTGCTACTTATAGGTTAAATGCATGTAAAGTTGTGCTACTTTGAACTTAGTTTATTTTAAAAACAATAGTGACCGCCGTTTAATTTGTGTGTTTTTGTGCTCAAAATAACATACTAAATCGATCCCAACCAAAAATTCTATGACAGGTATGTTGGCACTGGACGTGCACTTTAGCCGTGATTTGATCTAATTGTACAATGTTTGTCTTTACCTACCTAACTCGATCTTGCTAATTTGAACGCAAGTGCCTGGCCTTGATCATAGGATGTTCACTTTGGGCCTAGATCAGGATTAGACTCTAGAAAATTATAGTACAATGTTAAGTAGATTTATAACGTCTAAAAAAATCGTTCTAGTGTCTATAGTATATATTTTTATTTATTTATTATTTTTTTATAAAAAGGTCTTATTTTTTTATTATTTATTTTTTATTTATCTAGTATATTTTAATGATTATTGCAGGCTCATAAAGCGTAGCACAGCCTAAAAATAAGACCTTAAGTATGAAAACATGAATTAGTCGAAAACATGAAGTATGAAAACATGAATATGTACAGAAGTGACGAGTGATCCTGGTACAAGAATCATGTAACTAACATAACCACAATAATATTTATAAACAGTAATCTCATGCTGGTCTTCAGCACAGTGTTATAAATATTGTAGGATTTAATAAGACTATTGTACAGTTTTTGAAACTTGTTGTTTTGATTTTGAAATGTTTTAATTAAATACACCTGAAAAACCTTCAACCCACATAAAACAGCAATGATAACCATATAAGGCAATAACCAGTAACACAATTTTAGCATGGAATTGAGATGGGACTTGGCTTAAAATTAAAACTAACCTTCCTTTATACGTTTCTTCCTGCCTAATGTTCCAATTTTCTCCCAAAAAGACTCTTCTTTCTCGTCTTTTTTAGCTGATCCAGGAGGTTTAGGAGATTTGGGCCTTGGAGACGCCATGTTTACGTTTCTGAAGCCTCACCTGTGTTTGTGTTCCGTCAACTGAAAAGCAGAAAAAGAGAGATGCGATGCAAATAGAATCAGCTGTTTCATCAACTTACCAACTTATAATAAACTAGTACAATTTTACATTATTAGTTTATACAAATATCAAATTATGGAGAATAAACTCAATGATACAAAGGATGCATTTGCCAGTTACTAAATTTTATTTAATTCATCTCTTACTAGTTGGAAAAAAGAAATTCTTCATCAGCTCATGTTTTGATCCAACCCCGCGACTTTCAAATTCAAACGTGCAATGAACCTGCATGAATAAGGATGTTTTATTCGCCTAACTATTTGATTCTACATTATTTCAACAAATAAACAATGAATAGAAGTTATTCAACATGATTTGAATGCTTCTAACTCTCTAATGTTAATGCTTGAACGCAAATATAAATGAAAAAATCGTATTATTGATAATATTTTTAGGTGCTTTGAAGTGAACAGTTAACTCTTTTAACTTGCAATAATAGTGAAGGATCATTCAAAATTCACTGTTTATGCTTCAATTTTTCCTGGGAACTTGTAAATGTGTAATAAATTAAAAGTATAATATAACTGTTGGCACTGTACTCTTTTTAATGTTATCCTTAGGGCTGTAAAGCTTTTATAGAACACCGCTAGGTGTCGTTTGAGTGGTGAATTCGCTGCAAGGTCCATGATTATCCTGAAACCTTGATTCACTGTATAGTCACTGTAATATTTCCTGCAGTGAATGTCTCTAATTTACCCTCCAATCATCAGTACTTTTTTCCGTCAAAAATTAAATATATACATAATATTATGGTAATTACGTGTAATGATTGTACGGTATGTTTATTCACAAACTATTTATACCGTACCGTATAGACTTTTTTGCTTAGAACTAATCTTATTTAACTAGAGAATAAAAATCCAAGTATCTATCCTCGATAATGCCATAAATATGTTGGAACATGTTGTGAATAAAAAAAAAATATAAATGGTACTTGAATTCTTTAATTTCCAGATATATGTAGTATATTTATTGAATCACTCGATGTAATCGTAATGCAGGTAAGTTATCAAGTATCCCAGACAACACAGAGACAGGATTTGTATCTGAGCAAGTTACCCATACTTGATTCTATCAAATTCCCACAAATCATTCTAATTAACTATTACACTACTGGATGAATATATTTTATAGTGCAGCAGATTCGGAGAGTAATAGGATCTTAAAACTTTTTCATCATAGCAATAATTATTATTGTTTTTGAAGCCTCTATTTTGAGCATTTTTTTTCATTTTCCCTTATAAATTTGATTACAGTCGCTTATTTGAGTGGAGGAGGGGATGAAAATAAACCACAAGGCCATGAGAGGGACGGTTTTGGTAGTTTTCAATAAATTCTCAAGAGATATTTTTGTTTTGATACTCCTTGTAAAAATTACTAAAAATTGTTCTACCTCTACGTCCAACAAGAATCGTAATAGTACGATTATAACCGGTGGATTCTATACTTTCACTATTTTCATACATAGTACCATAGAGAAACAATAGCGTAAGTAGATATCCCATGGTATAGGGCGTTTATGTCGCAACTTTTACTGTTATCTCAAGCCGATAGTCCATGTAATTCTTTCCCGTGAAGCAGTGTGACACTGGTAGTCTCTCATATTGTGCCGTTCATACAGTCTCACCCCAACAAAACAGTAAAAATCGACAATAATCAACAGTAATCGGCTTCAGATAGTACTCTATCAAATTCCAATAGAAGGAAACAAATTTCTGCCATTGGTGTATATTGCTATAAAATATTCCATATAACCGCTTCGTATGTGATGTGGAATCTTTGGTTTCAAATAATATTTGAAATAAGAGCGATATTGTCAGTTCCACATAATTTATTTGAGTCATATTGAGTAAATCTCTGTTCATGATGTAAATAATATTCACTCAGGGATGTCAATCCCGGTATTTCGGGATTATCCAATATCAATCACGGGATCTCGGGACTGATCCCGGGATTGGCAAAGGTCAGTTTCATTCATTTTAAACCAATTGTTGCTCCTCAATTACATGTTCAGTAACAGTGTGTGGAGATGAAAAAGGGCTCATTATAGAAGGAGATGATATTATTAAAATGGAAAAATACTTAGGAATAATATTAGAATTAAACATTCTATTCCTATAAATGTTTTCAAGATTAGGAGTAACTTTCTTTAAAAGTTGAACTACTACTACTAAATGAAATTTCTTAGAGCCAACTATATTTACTTCAATTAGATATTCTACTTATGATAGAGAAAGAGAAGGCATAATTAGACAGAGTGAATAGATGATGCTTGTTTATTTCTAATTTCTAAAGTATTTTCAAAGTTCTGAGTGCATTTCAAGGAAATGACATCAACACTATAGCAAATATTGCGCCTTCTAGACCAGTGAGTATAGAATGTCACATTCCTGGAATGTTATAACATTGGTTGTTGGTATCCTTGTCTATCATTCAATGGCAGATAGCGCTATCCTTTTCTAGCTCCACAAAGATGCCAGACCGTTTTTTAAAAATGTAGAAATTGATTAAAAAAATATTGAATCCCAATTCTGAAAATGTATTATTTAATAATGTGAATCTGAATATTCACTATCACTATTCTGTGAATCTTTGAATCTGTGTTCTCTAT